>NC_048289.1:28809539-28894205 GCF_009762535.1 Notolabrus celidotus
AGTTGGAAGTCTGTAAGAGGCATTTATCTGCCCAGCCATCTGCTCAAGTGTTTGTCTGTCAGAGGCGCATAAATCCACCAAAAACTCGAGCACCATGATTCCTTTCATCAGAGCGATACCAGCAACGTTTTTCAGATTGTGTTGACATCTGAAGGCGCCTGCATTCAGAGGAGGTTATGATTTCTCAGGCTCTCAGATGGATCTTGTAAAATATTTGTTGCAGCCAGTGTCCGACCCGCAATTTAGAGGCGTTCACGAAAAGAGCAATGAGTGTGTGTGATGAAAAGAAACGATTTCACAGAGACACTTCTCATCTGTTGGACAGAAATGCAAGACATTTCCTCTTCCAAGCTTTCTCAACTGTGAACATTTCTCTTCACTTCTGTAAAAGTTAACAGAATATCTTTGGGTTAAAGACTGTGAGTCAAGCATCTGAATTAAAGAATCCACTTAGGAGTTAATGGACATTTTTCTTACAGCCCAAACTATCTTCACCACGGCCAGTACTCCTGTCGTCTCTGAAAGAAATATCCATAAGGGTGTTTCTGCAAAAGAACTCCCCCTCTGATATAGAAATAGTCTGCATAGTTTGCAAAGTAATGTACAAACCAATGTCTGAAACTTGGACTGAAATAACTTGGATTTACTTAACCTGTTCTTGTGTTGAATATACTTTTATTTGAACACTGATGTTACAATTTGTTATGAAAGCTAGTGAGAGGAGCATCGCTTAGACCCTTAGGTCTAAAGGCTAACATCACCACAATAATGACCAAAGTACCAAGTGCTGGGTCACTCAAGAGCTGAACACAGATTCCCAGAGTAGAGCAGGACAGTGTGAGTCAACTGTAGCTGGAAGACATGATCTGCCACTGGGGACAACAGTGGAGAACAGTCTAGCTAAGTGCATAGTGCTTCCTAAAGAGCTGGGTCTTTAGCTGTCTTTGGAAAGTAGAGAGGGACTCTGCAGATCGAATGGAGTTGGTTAATACATTCCACCATTTAGGGGCAAGTACATAAATAAAAGTTGTTGAGTGAGATCTGGTCTAAAGTTTCTTGCTTGGGCATTCTCCACTTTTAAGAGTAGGCTTAAAACTTTCCTTTTTGATAAAGCTTATAATTAAAGCTGGATCAGGCTTGGACCAGCTTTTGTTATGCTGCTATAGGCCTAGACTGCCGGGGGAACTGGCGCACTAACACACTGGGATCCTAGCTCACCCCCTTCCCCCCAACCCCCTCATCACTTACTTTAACTCTGCCTGTCCCATTAAAGTTACTAGCCATAGACCTTTCTGGAGTCCCTGAGCTCCATTGTCTCGTAGATTCCTCTGAGCTGCCGTAGACGTCCTCCTGCTGCAGACGATCTGGACTCCAGCTGATACGGACGTGTTGGACTTCAGCGGCAACAGCTTCTACGACTCGTCTCATCACTATCACCTCTCTCTCTTACTCCCCTCTATCTGTCTTTCCAGACCCAACTCAGTCGAGGCATGATGGCTGTCTAACATGAGTCTGGTCCTGCTGGAGGTTTCTGCCTGTTAAAAGGAAGTTTTTCCTCTCCACTGTAACTAGCTAAATACTGCAACGTGCAATGCTCATGATGGATTAAGGTGAGGTCAGACTGAGTCTTACCCTGTCTTGGTGTTGGGTCTCTGTTCATAATTTGACATAGAGTGGTCTAGACCTCCTATGTTTGTAAAAGCATCCTGAGATAATGTTTGTTGTGATTTGGAGCTTTACAAATAAAGATTGATTGATTGATTGATTAGATTCTTTCCTGGTTATGAAAGTAGAGGGTTCCTTCTTGGCCCATATACGCCCTTCCAACGCTCTTGATTTTCCTGAAAATAATCACAGCACGTATGAACTGCTCAAATGTTTTTATATTGGAATCTTACATCAGGCAGTTTTTTTGATCATTTAATGGCGATGTATTCTGGCTGGTTTGGAGATGAGGGGCCTGTATTTTGATGCGAATTATCTTTAGTTACTGACCTTTTATGGACTTGTTTTAATGCATTATCAAGGATCTTTCTCTAATGGCCAAGTTCCACCAAATTCCATGTCCTGTCCGTCTCTGATCCGGCAGGTCAGAGGTTTTCAGAGGACCATAAAGACAACATGGATGAGGAGAGGAGGAGGATATACATTATATCCTCGGTCACATGACTCAAGCTGTCCGGCGGGTCCAAACGCAATAAGCCCCATATTGAAATCTTGTAGCAGGAATAAACATGATTACATCTTGATTGCTTGATCTATTTTTTGTAAAAAATCTATCTAAGATGACTTTTCTTACCTCTTTGTTTTGTTGACATTAAAGATATGAGTTATGCATAATTGCATAATTAGAGGCGTGACTGAGTTGACTGACAGGTGGACACAAAGAAGCTTAAAGCCTGCACCAGCTCCACCTTTTTCCTGTTTCTAGATTCATCAAAAGTTAAGAGGTGACCAAAAAGGTGACTACCATATTTGGCTTCAAAGCACCTCTTTGGAGACAAATGAGTGACATCACTGAGACTACATCCATAAATACAGTCTATGGTTGAGTGTGCAAACTCAAACTGTCCCTGAGTTGACCCTGGAATAAACCGTACCCCACTTTTGTCCTGTTGCCTCTATAAAACTACCAAATACTCTGAAATATTGTTCTCCTCACATCCCTGCTTTATACATTTTTAAAATCACAATCATGATCTTGTGGACGGCGTTCAAATTTCAAGTCCTGACAAGTCGACCCCAGAGGACTGCTTGCTAATGCCTCGTTAGCTTTTATAACCGCCATGATCCCGAGCTTCATCACCTGTGGGTCTATTTTGGTGGAAACACTTGTGAACAAAGTCCTGTGTATTGTTCGGTGTGCTCTGCTCTGTGGTTGTCATGAGGACTTTAATTTGAACAGCAGGTTCTCCCAGGTTATTCTAGAGGGAACAACTTAGTGGTTATATAACACCCTCAACACAACAGTCCTGTTAGAACAGACAGAGGAGAAGCACAGAGAGCAGTGAGGACTGAGGTTCTGCAATTAAACTGATAATATAATGAGTGATGAGGCTGAGGGGGCAGCAGTGAGATAGTTTGTCATGTTTACAGGGTGAAAAAAAAGTCTCAGTGTTTAGATGGATGATTATTTGAAAAGAAGTTGTATTTATGTTACATCAAATCATGCTACACTCATGTACACAAAAACAGCTCTACATGTTTTTACAAACGTTTCTTTATTTAAGTTTGATTCTGTCAGTTATAACAAGGTTTTTAGATTTATATATCTATCCATCAATCCACCTATCTACTGAGCTATCTTTCAGTGAATCAATCCATCCAACTATCATTTCATCATCAATCCATCTCAGAACCGACATCCATCCACCAATCCATCCATCTCAGATCAATTCATCCATCCATCCATCCATCCATCCATCCATCCATCCATCCATCCATCCATGCATCCATCCATCCATCCATCCATCCATCCATCCATCCATCCATCCATCCATCCAGCCAGTCATCATCCATCCATCCATCCCTCCATCCATCCGTTTATGCACTGTTTCAATTATCTGTCCCTTTTCCATCCATCCATCCATCCACCCATTCAAATATCCCCTATCCACCCACCCATCAATTCCTGATCCATCCATCCATCCATCCATCCATCCATCCATCCATCCATCCATCCATCCATCCATCCATCCACCTGTTTATTCATTCATCCATCCATCCATCCATCCATCCATCCATCCATCCATCCATCCATCCACCTGTTTATTCATCCATCCATCCATCCATCCATCCATCCATCCATCCATCCATCCATCCATCCATCCATCCATCCATCCATCCATCCATCCATCCATCCATCCACCTGTTTATTCATCCATCCATCCATCCATCCATCCATCCATCCATCCATCCATCCATCCATCCATCCATCCATCCATCCATCCACCTGTTTATTCATCCATCCATCCATCCATCCATCCATCCATCCATCCACCTGTTTATTCATCCATCCATCCATCCATCCATCCATCCATCCACCTGTTTATTCATCCATCCATCCATCCATCCATCCATCCATCCATCCATCCATCCATCCATCCATCCATCCACCTGTTTATTCATCCATCCATCCATCCATTTATTTACCTGTTCAACTAACTGTCCCTCTTTCCATCCATCCATCCCTCCAGCCAGTCATCATCCATCCATCACTCCATCCATCCGTTTATGCACTGTTTCAATTATCTGTCCCTTTTACATCCATCCATCCATCCACCCATTCATATATCCCCTATCCACCCACCCATCCATTCCTGAGCCATCCATCCATCCATCCATCCACCTGTTTATTCATCCATCCATTTATTTACCTGTTCAACTATCCGTCCCTCTTTCCATCCCTCCATCCATCTATCCATCCCAGATCCATCCATCCATCAATCCATCCATTGGCTCATCCATTTATGTACCTGTTCAACTAGTATCTGTGGCTCTTTCCATCTATCATTCTATTTTATATTTATCTATCAATCTATTTTCTATATCTATATCTGTCCATCTTTCCATCGAGCTATCCATCCATCCACTCATCAATCCGTCCATTTATATGCCTGTTCAAGTATCTGTCCCTCTTTCCATCGATCTCTCCATCCATCGTTACCATCCATTCATCTTTTTATTTACCAACATAAACATCTGTCCATCTTCCAATTATCCAACATCATCCATGTGTTTAGCTTCCTATCCAACCATCTGTGCATCTTTCAGTCTATTTATCATCTGTTTATTCATCCATCCATCCATTACTCCTTCCAGCTAACTATCCTTCATCAACTTATCCATCCCCCCATCTCTCTCTCTCTCTCTCTCTCTCTCTCTCCAGTGCTTCAGACATTTAGCAGACCCTTTAGTTCAGTCCATTCTTTCCCCAGCCTTGTTAATAATAACAAAATATCACTGCACATGTTGAAAACTGTACAGAGGTGAAGTCTGAACTGTAACCCTGCGGCTGTGGGTGGGAGGTGTAGAAAAAAAACTGAATGAGAGGGGAAAAAGGCGAGGAAGAGCGAGAGCCTCAGGGATCACAAACAAACCTCGCTGGGAAAAAGAAGGAGAGAGAGAGAGAGCGAGAGAGGGGGAGAGAGAGAGAGAGCGCACGCCTGAACGACACCAGACATCAGCTGATCTGCTCTGCTGCTCGGTATCCATGACAACGCTGTCTCCTGGGAAGTTGGCATGACAACAACAGGAAAGGGAGAGGAAGAGGAGAGAGGGAAAAGAGGGGAGGGGGGCGAGGTGGGGATCGGGTGGAGGGGGAGGAAGAAGCAGGAATATGAGGGAGAAGAAGAAAGGTGGTGAGAAGCAGGAGGATGAGTCACTGAGGAACCAAATCTAATTGAATTTACTTTATTCAAATAAAAAACAATAAACTGATCTGACTTCTGCTGAATTTGCATTTATTATAATCTCTATTTACAGACTCGGCATTCAAATGTTGAATCTGTAGGCGGGGGATGTCAGCAGGGGAAAGGACTTTTGTAGTCGGTTTGTTGAGTGGTATTAAACAATGATGATTTAACATGCCTTGGTGCTCAGAGGAGAATCAGACTGTACGGAGAGCAAAAGCAGGCAGAGCATAGTCAACCTTTATGGCATCCTGGCTCACATCGGCAATCTGTAATCTGACAATAGATGCTTTTACGTGGACAATATTTCTGATTTCAGATGGCGTGTGATTTAATCAAGTCTGGTGTTCACACGCATGCACACATTTTTTCAGAATAACTGTGTGGCGGGCGCAAAAGAGATCTTATTCTGACTCGGCCTCTCCCCTCTTCTGATCCATGTAAACACAGCTAATAATTGGACAACTGTGGAGAGTTGTTTTTTGGTAGAAACCATAGACTGTAAATCAAAATGGACAGCGTTGCTCCGCCTCTTCCCGTTGTACGGTTCTGAAGCCAAAAAATCCGCTCCTGGGCGCCGCCATTGTGCAGCCAGAGCCTGTGAAGCCACTGTAATAAGCTCCGCCCTACAGCATAGCGTAATAATACGCTGTGTGTCCTTTGAAGTTTCTCTCTACGGCGGCTGTGAATCAAAGGAAACAGGAAGTAAAACCCCGTTTTTTAAACTCTAATAACTAACGAAAAATAAACTTTTCAGGAAAAAGAGGCCTTGAACTCAAAACAGTCAAATACTAACTACATATCACCACAGCATACGGATGTGAGAAACATTCGTACGACGTGTTTTTATTTTTAAAGTTTGACTGCTCCTCCATTCAAATGAATGGGGGAGACGGATTTTTTGACCTATACTGCAGCCAGCCACCAGGGGGCAGTCACACTGCTGAAAGCCTCGCCACCAGGGCCGCATCCGGCACGCTTGGTAGAAACACTTTGCATAATACAACGCTTAGACGGTGGGAAGTAGGGATGTAAATTTCAAGTGTTTTCTATGATCGATCTTTGGAAATGTTAACGATCAATTATGGATTAATCATCAAAAAAACGTAGACAATTTCTGTCTAAAACAATGCCAAAGGGGCGCTGGTGGCCTAGCGGTCTAAGCGCCCCACATACAGAGGCTACAGTCCTCGTCGCAAGGGTCGCCGGTTCGATTCCCAGCCGGGTCTTCCCCCACTCTCTACTCCCCACATTTCCTGTCTCTCTTCAGCTGTCCTATCATAAAGGCAAAAAGCCCAAAAATATAACTTTAAAAAAAAAACAATGCCAAATGCGTTTTTTCCCCTGAATCAAATTTTCCTTCACGACACAATGTATGTAACTGACAGTATTGAATATCTATGGATCGTATTGAGGTGTTCAAAATGTTAAACATGCTGAATATCAACATGTGGAGCAGGCTCATAATCTCCACGGACATACAGTCATAAAAGTGAAGGCTCAGACTTCAACAAGAGAACTGAATAGAAACATATTTCAGACTCACAGAGTCCAGTTTTCTGTCTACTCATTCTGATTGAGGAAAATAAGCAGGTGAACGCGGTCAGGTATCAGCCGGGAGCACAACCAGGTCAGAATCAGTCCAGCGGGGGATAAAAGAAGCGCTCGTGGAGACCTGTCACTCAGCTGCAGCCCCCAGCTGAGTGCAACACCTTCAGTCAGCTGATTCACATCCAAACATGCTTTAAACTTCAAACAGCTGAACTCCCTGATAGCTGAACCAAACATGAGACCACATGATGTTTGTTCAACGTGATAGAAAATCCAAAACAAACAATTAATCCATACTTGATTAATTGTTGACATCCCTAGTGGGAAGGTATGTTACATGGACTTTAAAGAGTCCATGACAAAATGCATGAAGCCAGGATCGACAGGAGCGTGGAGCAAAGTAAAATCAATACAAAATGTTGAAGATGGAATGTTTCTACTACCAACAAACTCTGCTGTCATCCAGTTTGACAAAGAAGCTGCCATCTTTTGTAAGTGGAGAAGAACCGTACGTCACTATGTGCGTCAAGACTTTGGGCTTCATAGCCGTAAGACAATCAGAAGCACTGTTTTGATCGGTGAACAAAAAGGTTTGAACTCCTCCTCTGCAAATAAATGAAACTTCATACAGTTTGGGCTTTTAAACCTTCTTTAATCAGAATATTTTACTCCATGCAAATGCAGCTGATGATTTATTAATCTCTGAAGATAGATACCTGCATGAAGTGCACAAAAAATGTCCGTCCTGGCAACAAATCTACCCGGCATGAGTGCCAATTAGCATTTAGACTTCCTGGCTATCTGCAATGCAACAGAAATGATCTGACCTCCATTAAAAGGAACAAACATAGTGAAAGATGTTATCTTCTCCTCTTTAGGACAGACCTGACAAAACTAAATCTGTTTCATACAGCTGAGGCCTCAGTTTGACTTAGCATTTACAGTGAAACTAAGACTCATCAGAATCAGATGAATAGGCTTAAAGCAGGCATTCATGTAGGGATGGATTTTGCCTCTCTTTTGATCTGACCTCATGGTCTCTTCTCAGGTTGCTAATTGGACTGTGAACAATGCAGCGCAGTGATAGGGAGTCTCGGCTAGCATCAGTTTATTGCAAACTGATGGCTCCACCTGAATGCTTGATAATTTGGCCACTGTTCCCACAGGCATGAACGTTCACATAACAAATGGACTCCAGCTCTGTTGCTTGATTAAGCCCGCAGGAGGAGGAAGAAGAAGCAGTAAATACACTTCTTTATGGCAGCCGAGGGGATGCTGCAGTGTTAGCCTATCAATGCTAATCAACCACCAGCTAACTGCGCTCCCCTCTGAGTGACCTTCTTGGATCGATATCCTCCTCGTCACGCTGCGGTGCCTCTCAGCCTGCAGCATATCTCTATTTCTTCCTCTGACATGTCATCTCACCTTTGCACTTGTTCACCTTGACGACTGGTCGCACACTGAGCTTGACATTTACTGTGTGACAAAGGCCAGGTGTTGTTCATGAATGCAGCAGATGTTGTTGATGTTTCCTGATGGTTTGGGTCTTCACATGTATGCACAGTGTGTAATATCAGCAGACTTGTACTGTGAGAAAACTACAGATTCCTAATCCTCAAAAAAGCACTAATAGCTTTGTCAGTGATTTAAATAACACCAAGAGTATCATATTTGATGCACCAGTTTTTGAGACCTCTACATCATCAGTGTGATATCTTTTCTGAAAAACCCTGATGTATACAATCAGGTGTGAGTAATTCATGCACCAGAAGGACGTCACTTGAGACATCCAAAATGGCAGCTGTGGATCAGAGACCCACTCAAAGTTTTTCAGGGATATTTTTTCAAAAAAGGTTATTTTCTGAAAAAGTTTGGATGAAAAAAACTTTCAAATTGTTACTGAAACTTCAAGAGGAATAGTTACTGGATTCAATGTAAAACTAGTTAATATTTCATGACTTAATTTATGGTCAAACCATGTTGAAAATGTGTGAATCAAAATTGATACAGAATGTATTTATTTGGAGATCTGCTTATCAGAAGTATATTAAATTTCATACATTATGAGAAGAAGAAAGGTACTTTATTAATCCCAAATTCATTTTTTCCACTCATGCTATTTTTGGACATGCTACACATGCAGTTTTTTTGGCATACACATACAATCATGCACACACATGCAGTGAACATGCTTAGGGAGAGATGTCAGAGTGAGGATGCTGCCATCAACCAGCGCACCCAGAGCAGTTGGGGGTTCGGTGCCTTGCTCAAGGGCACCTCGGCTGTGCCCAGGTAGGTGAACCAGCACCTCTCCAGCCACCAGTCCACTTGCCAAACTTCTTCCATTCTGGGAGTCGAACCGGCGACCCTTCGGTTCCCAAGCCAAATCCCTATGGACTGAGCTACTGCCGCCCATTATGCATTCCATAAAGCAACATACAGTCTTTTTATTATTTAAGAGCATGTTTAAATGACATAATAAGGTATATTTAGAGTAGAAATTGAGATATTTATGACGTATATTGTATTTTTATATCTGCAACTTGCTGTATCATGATGATTGAGGACTAGTTGAATGTTGCTATGGCTCCTTAGTAAATGCTCATTGATTTCCACAAACAATTTAACAATTCAGAGAAGAAATATATAATAAATGAGCTTTTTTTTTTTGCTGTGTTGTAGATACAAAATAGGTATGACGTGGTCACAATATTCAAAAAATGCAATATGGAAAAAATAATTTCTAGGTTTGAAATTACTTTGAGAAAAATTTGAAGGCAACTGAAAGTTTAATAGGATAAATAAGTTTATCTGTTTTAGTTTGTTTAAAAAAGAAAAAACTTTGGGGCGCTGGTGGCCTAGCGGTCTAAGCGCCCCACATACAGAGGCTGCAGTCCTCGTCGCAGGGGTTGCAGGGGTCGCCGGTTCGATTCCCAGCCGGTCGACCATTTCCTGCATGTCTTCCCCCTCTCTCTCTACTCCCCACATTTCCTGTCTCTCTTCAGCTGTCCTATCAAATAAAGGCAAAAAGGCCAAAAAAAAAAAAAAAAAGAAGAAACTTTGGGCAAAAAAATTGCACCAAAATAGCTGATGTATCAAATGTGATACAAATTAAAACTCATGAACGAAAACTACTATTCAGTTTTTTAAATTATTTGTCAAAAGGTCCAATAAACACTCAACTTTCAAAGAATTACAATTTTCTGTCAATTATTCAACGGATCAGGCTTTACAGGGTTAAAGGGGGTTAAATAGCTCAAAATGTCTCTATGTTCTGGCATGTTTACATTTCAAAGTGTGTGTTCAGCTCTGTTAACAGTAAAAGTTGACTTGTTATCATCAATGTGAGAAACCAGCAGACAAACTACACACTCTCTTGTCTTCCTGCAACACTAATGGCTCCCCGTATGCCATGTGAGCCTCATCCATCAAGTGTCTTTGTGTGTGTTTATGTGTGTGTGTGTCTCTTTCTCAGTGACTGAACAATAACCAAAAGTCTCCTTATCTCGTTCTCTTTCTCTCTCTGTCTCCCACCATCTGTCTGGACTCCATCCCCACATTTCACCTCCAGATGCAGAGATCCAGACTTCAGGTGCGCCTCTCTCTAAGCTCTCTAATTCCCTCCTGTCACTTTGTCAGATTGAACACAGGGACGTCTTGTCACAGTCGTCACCACACACAGGGCCTCATATCTCACTCATTTCGGTAGCCGACGGGGGCGTCCCCGCCTCGGAGATTAATGTATTACACCTTCACTTCCTGTCTCATCTGTTCCTCACCTCCAAGGTCAGAGGAGTGGATAAACTGCGTAAGCAACATTTGAGTCATAGCCGAGCAGGCGAGGAGAGATGGCTCAATCAGACATATCACAAGGTTTGTTGATGTAAACGCTGCGTCACTTCTCTGTTTGGTTCCTAGAAATAAAGATCTGACAGGAGATCTTTCTTCAGCTGCAGGAATCACTTTGAGCTATTTGTTAAAATTGTTAGGAGAGTTAGGACTTGGTTTCAGGATCAGCAGGTTTAGGTTTCATTTAGGGGTTTTAAAGTTAAACATTTTGGGAAACAGACTCATGGTGGTGCAGTTTTTGGTGCTGTCGCCTCACAGGAAGAAAGTTCCTGGTTTGACTCCCTGGCAGGAACTAGAGCCTGACTGTATGGAGTCTCCCTGTGCAGGCCTGGGCTCTCTCCTGGTGCTCTGACGGCCAAATCCCAGCAGATCCGTGTCCAGTTCGTCTCTGATCCGTCACAGCACCAGATCTGATAGGTTTCCATTCTAGTCAATGTGTAACAGGTGTGAGGGTGAACCCAAAAACAGCACACTGGAGCCCAGAGGAAACAGCAGGTAACAGTCTTTACTAACCAGGTCACACAATGTTTGTTGAGAAGCTGGTTTCGCTGTGTGGAGGATCAGCCTGGAAACAGACGAGGAGCAGGCACATCTCTTGGTTGGGGACAGAAGGCTGAGGTAGTTACCAGGGCAGAAACGAGGAAGGAAGGTCGGGACAGGCAGGGTCGAAACCGGGTGATCAGTCCGAGGAAAAGTGCTGGAGAGTCTTGCATTTGCAGAGAGAACAATCTGGCACTGAGTGAGCTGAAACCGGGACTTAAATACTGGCAGCAGGTAATGAGAAACAGGTGATTTGTGTTGGCTTCATGAGGAGAGCGTGGTTCAGGTAAACGAAGGGGAGTGGAAATGTACTGGGCTGAGAGGCTGAGCAGGTGTGGCAGGTGATAACTGTGACACAATGTGTTAACTTCCACTGGATCCACTCCAAGACTTCTATTTTTGCCGGATGCCAGAGCAGGACGCATTAACCGGGACAGGAAGTCAGGCACCAAAACAAAATGAAAACATGTGGCTAGTTTTCAGAATAAAACACTCTGTGTTATCACCAGATCGTATTTCACTTAACTACAACAACAAACCAAAGTCATGATGAGCGGAGCCAGGCCTGGAGTCAACAGGTCAGAGGTTTTCAGAGGACCAGAAAAGACAACATTACTGTGGGAAAACAATAGGTCACATGACTCCAGCTGTCCAGCGGTCCTGCTCCGTGCTACATACCGAAAACGGAGGCAGTTGGTGTTGACAGAGCCAGACTGCAAAGGATCTGGTGGAAGTCTGATGTAAGTGTTATAGATAATGGATGGATGGTATAGAGATAGACTCAAGTAGGGGCAGGTTTGTTTTAGAGGCAGGCTTTTAAATAGGACACTCTTCCTCCTTCATCGTTCACCTGTTGTTTATATAAAATCCATCACTACAAGAACGAAAGTCAAACCATGTTCATAAAATCTGCTGCTTATAGTAGATCTTCTTTATGGTGTCTCCATTGGGGGCATTTCAATTCACTCCTAAATTCATCCCAGCTGATTTGCTTGTCAGATTCTCATTAAAATTAAGTGTTTCCTTCAGAAATTTCCCATGAGACTTATTTAGCCGTACACCCTGGGAGGTTTTTCAAATTTCAAGAAATGGCAATAAGTCCCAGGTTTCTTTTCAGATTGAAATATGAGGTGTACAGTTTGGCTCAGGACTTAAAGCCTGGGCGTCAAGCAAAGAGGCTGTAGTCCTTGATGCACTACAGATCCCAGTCTTTTGCTGCATGTCAGCCCCTTCTCTCCTTCCCCCGACTTCCTACCTTTCTGAAGCTGACCTTTCAACAAAGGCTAAAATGACCCAAAAATACAGCTTAAAATGATCTTAAAATGCAACAAAAATCAAAAGTCATGGTTACCTGCAAGGAAACACGTGCAGCCATCATTGCATTGCACAAAAAGGGCCTAACAGGGAAGTTTATAGCAGCGAGTAAGATTGCACCTCAGTCAACCGTCTATCGAATTATCAAGAACTTCAAGGAGAGAGGTTCAATTGTTGCCAAACAGGCTCCAGGGCGCCCAAGAAAGTCCAGCAAGCGCCAGGACCGTCTCCTGAAGGTGTTACAGCTGCGGGATCGGGACACCACCAGTGCAGAGCTTGCTCAGGAATGGCAGCAGGCAGGTGTGAGTGCATCTGCAAGCACAGTGAGGCGAAGACTTTTGGAGGAAGGCCTGGTGTCAAGGAGGGCAGCAAAGAAGCCACTTCTCTCCAGTAAAAACATCAGGGACAGACTGATATTCTGCAGAAGGTACAGGGACTGGACTGCTGAGGACTGGGGTAAAGTCATTTTCTCTGATGAATCCCCTTTCCGATTGTTTGGGGCATCTGGGGGAAGGCTTGTTCGGAGAAGACGAGGTGAGCGCTACCATCGGTCCTGTCTCTTGCCAACAGTGAAGCGTCCTGAGACCATTCATGTGTGGGGTTGCTTTTCTGTCAAGGGAGTGGGCTCTCTCACAATCTTGCCTAAAAACACAGCCATGAATAAAGAATGGTACCAGAACGTCCTCCGAGAGCAACTTCTCCCAACCATCCAAGGGCAGTTTGGTGATGAAGAATGCCTTTTCCAGCATGATGGAGCACCTTGCCGTAAAGCAAAAGTCATAACAAAATGGCTCAGGGAACAAAACATTAAGATTTTGGGCCCTTGGCCAGGAAACTCCCCAGATCTTAATCCCATCGAGAGCTTGTGGTCAATCCTCAAAAGGCGGGTGGACAATCAAAAACCCACAAGTTCTGACAAACTCCAAGTATTGATTATGCAAGAATGGACTGCCATCAGTCAGGATTTGGTCCAGAAGTTGATTGACAGCATGCCAGGGAGAATTGCAGAGGTCTTGAAAAAGAAGGGTCAACACTGCAAATATTGACTTGTTGCATGAATTCTGTGTAATTCTCAATAAAAGCTTTTGATACTTATGAAATGCTTCTAATTGTATTTCATTATACCATAGAAACATCTGACAAAAACACCTAAAAACCCTGAAGCAGCAGACTTTGTGAAAATGTAATATTTGTGTCATTCTCAAAACTTTTGGCCATGATTGTACTTTGAACACCAGCTTTCAGTGCAAACTCAATGATTTCTGAATGGTTGTATAGAGCTATGATGCTGCTCTAACATGTGTCCATTAAATACAGAGCCAGAGGCCAGAACAAGTTAGCTTAGCTTTGCTTAGCATTAAAACTGGATATATAGGGGAAAGATCCAGCATCAACTTCTCACTGTATCAGCTGCTTGGACATGCGTTTGTCAGAGGTGTATTTGTTATGCTATTTCAATAACAGGCATAAACACTTCCTGTTATCTTTACTGGTTTACAGGAAACCTCAAAATAACAGCACGATACCAGGAATCCTGATGTGAGAGGTATTTAACTCAACAAGAGAGCAAATAAGCAATATCTCCTAAAATGTCAAACTGTTGTTTTTTTCCTGAACAGGTCGCATGAAGAGCTTCAAATGAAAACAAAACTGCAGCATAGATCAGAATTTATATGACAGGATGGAAAAAAAGAAGAAAGGAAAGACAAAAGGAGGAATTCAGCCTGTCTTTGTCAACAACACACACACACACACACAAACAGCCACACACACACACCAATACACCCAGGGCACATTTGCCATGGAAACAGCCTCATGTACTGGGTGCATGTAGCAGCCTTAATGGCCTATCACAGAGTGAACATGAATTAAAAGCAGCCAATTGTAGAGCTGAATGAGATCTTTGCATATCGACATGTTGCCACACAATAAGAGGCTGCAGAGAGATAATATCAGGATCACCTCAGCTTCAGGATGACACCACCTGAATGCTGATAGAATGTGTATGCTGTCATATGCATGCTGGTATGTTTTAAAAGCATGGTATAGCACCTCTAAAATGTGGGTTAAATGACATAAGTTGAATGTTCGGTACAGTAGAAGAGGAATGTAAAACATAATCCTATTAGATCGCCGTGTCTTCAATAATTAAACTGGACCATTCATACATTTGACTCCATTAGAGTCGGCTTTCAGAGCTCTCTTGCTGATATGCAGTAAAGTCTGAATATAATGAGGAAGTCTTTGTAATAATCCTTCCCAGAAGCAGTATCGTCCATAACATAGAGTTAATCCAGCCACAGTTTAAAGTGCTGCTGCTTATATATGCAGAGGTTCAGGATTAAAACACATCATTTAGTAGACCTATATCACTGACCGTCCGCTCTGCTGAATGTTCCCAGGGTTCACTTTAAACATGACACACAGTATATATGTGATTTACTTGATGATTGATGAACATTTTTAGTCTTGCAATTTTTTGGTATCTATGGGGACCTAATTTGATTTTTACTTCCTCTTATGCAAACTCATCCGTCTTAAAATCTCCTTTGTGCCTAGTATTTAAAAGTAATGCTTGAGGCTTTAAGTGCTGTGCAATAGCATTTTGTATAACACAGAATGTGCATGTTGATGTGCAACATATGCTTGTGGTTTCATTGGCATGTGCTTCTGAGTTTACATGAGGATTGGTGATTGTTGTTTGTATTATTATTACTATGGAAGCTGCTTAATGTGTAACACCTGTAATTCTGAATACTTGGAGCAAAACACTTCTAAACAGGAAGTTTACTTTTATCTTTTTATTATTGTTATATTTTTTATTTTACTATGAATATGCTGTTATTTTATTTAATTTGAATTTTATTATTTTTATTATTTTTTTCTAAATGTTTTGATTCATTTCATTAAATTTACTTATTTTTTATCTTTTTATTTCATCATATTATTATTCATTTTTTAAAATCACATTTTGATGATTATTTTATATTATATTAAATTGTAAAAAAAATCTGTAAATGTCATTAAATGTATTTTATTCTATTTTCTTTTTTTTTTTTTTTTTATATTATTATTAGATTTTTTTATACTGTATTTATGTTTATTTTACTTTTACTTCTTGTACTTCTTATATTTTATATTATTATTACATTTCTTTAACTGTATTTTTGTTTATTTTATATTATATTCATTTGTAAAAAAATATTTAAATGTCATTAAATTTACTTATTGGTATTTTGTATTATTTTATATTATTATTAGATTATTTTATACTGTATTTGTGTTTTTTCTTTTTTTTTTTACTTAAAATTGTAAAAAAAAATTCTTTAAATGTCATTAAATGTACTTCTTATATTTTCTTTTCTTTTCTATTATTATTATATTTGTTTAACTGTATTTTTGTTTATTTTATATTATATGTAATTAAAAAAAAAATTCAAATATCATTAAAGTTACTTACTTATATTTTTGTTTTATTTTATTTTAATATTAGATTTTTTAATTCCTTGTATTTCTTTGTTTCTAAAACTCTATTAAATTTATATTTTTATTTTAAGTTATTTTCAAATTTCCTTTAAATGTCCTTTACTTAACTTATTTAGATTTTTATTTATTTTTTTAATATTATTTTTTATTATTTAAATCTTTTTTAGACCTGCATTATAATGATGTAACACATGTATCTCAGACTCACTCTGTTAACCACCTTGTGTTCAGGTTAAACTAAGAAAGGTTCAAATAAATGTGGTGTCATACGTTGTAGAGGGGGATGCTCTTCATGGGTTTATACTGCTTCAGGGGGTCCATCTTGTACAGGTGGCGGTCTGTGATGAGCACAGTCCGGTCCTCCGCCTTGTGGAAACGGTTGATCTGGGAAACACAAAGCCCCTCATTAATCACACTGCAGGATCAGCTCTAACCTGCTACCATCCAAACACCCTGCAGGGAGGATGTGCAGCAGACCAGGAGCTGCGTGGTTTGTTTGTTTGTTTGTTCAGAAGGATACATGTTGTGTCTCTGTGTGCACGTGTTGATTGAAGGCTTTAAAGGAATCCTACCTTTCGCACGTTGCAGGAGAATAAAACTCTCATGAACTTGTCTTTACGCTGCAGCTCGCTGGAAACCAGAGTGAACGATGAAGCTGTGTCTGGGCTGTCCTGCTTCTGTGGACCACCAAAAATGCAGGAAACCAATTAAAACACTGATTTAATAGAATTCAAAGAAACTGAAAAGGCACACATTAAAAATACAACCCTCAAAAAAATCCTTGTAAACCAAATGTTATTCTGAGCCCTACATTCTTTCATCAATTCATTTCCTCAATGTCGTTCAATCCCAAAGAGAGCGCTGCTTTAATAATGTTAAACAACACAGTTGAAGGAGAATCAGGCCTGAAGTTATTCAACAAGAAGACTCTAAATGAGGCAGCATTGGTGCCGAGGAGTCGCTTGGTAATTGCTTTTTACTGATAAACTGTCTTTTGTTAATGTTGTTTTGGATTGTTAATGGTGTCACACTAAGAGGAGAGTAAGCATGTCTCATCTGAAGGTTGTTTGAATATTAGGATTTGCTTTTTGTTTTTTACAAAGTGAGAGGTTTTGATTTTCCAGAAATGAGCCAGTACTACCTCTGCATTATGAGTAAGCTCTGTCACTTTACTATGTAATCATTAGCTCTTAGATACATCTGGAATGAAAACTGTTGCATGCATTTGTTCGGCAGAATAAACAATAAATAAACAAATAATTGTAACAAAATCTTTGCAGGAACTGAAGACATGTTTCTCATATGTCAACGTTTTAGAAACCAGTGAGCATTTTTGTGTGGAATAAATAATAATGACCAATGTTTAAAATAGGGAATGGCATTTCAAGCCAACATACTATTTGATAATCACTGGCATCTATTCTGTGATTATTGGTGATGAAACGTTGAGTGAACGGTCTGTTTGCGCGGCAGTCGCGTCAACCAGCACCAGGATGAGGTGCTGATAGTAGCGGGCACTAGCAGCTTCTGTCTCAACCTTTATACCAATGTTAATGTGACGCATCATGTGTGTTTACATCTTACAGCCATGCTCAGTCTCTCCATTTCTGAATCTCACAACACTACACATGTATTTCTAGTGGTTGTAGCTACGGATGGGTACGGAATTCGGTACTTTTATAGGTACCGACCGAATTCCGTCGGTACTACCAAGTACCGACTCACGTAAAATCAAACGGTACCATGTTTCGGTACCTGAACGCATCCTTGTGACTGTGAGGGAGTGGAAGAGGAGGTGATTTTCCATACTTTTGCCCTGTAATAAAGTCAGAGACTGACCGGGGGGACGTCTCTGCTCTCTGCTCTCTGCATCTGCACGGGAGCACGCCAAACGGAGCCTGCATCTAACAGGCGCGCGCACTCACCCCGAGGCAGAACTGCATGAGGATTAAGTTTATTTTATACGGTCTATGGTTGAGACGGACTGTCTCGCTCCGACTACCTAACCCCGTTTATAACCGTTCCTGTGTGCGTGAATGCCCAACAAGTAAGTTGTGTGTCCTGTTATTATAAAGAGACGGAGAACAGACTTTTTCCCGTCCGCAGGCGTTCACGTGTTCATTGATAAACTCCCGAAAGAGCAATTAGACGCCACGAGCACGTGTCAGGTAATATATCTAATCACCTATATAATCATGTTTCTGTTCATTTCATGTTAAATTCAATAAATATGTTAAAGTAAACAAATTTGAGATGTTTATATTTTTTTAATTAACATATATTACCACATAAAAACACAAAAGTACCGAAAATTGGTACCGTTGAGTACCGGTACCGATTCCCAGGTACCGGGTATTTGTACCGTATCGGTTCAAATGTGAAAGGTATACCCATCCCTAGTTGTAGCTAATGTTTTCTTCTTCTTTTGCCATTTAATGCAGTTAGTATTCTTCTTCTCCTGTTACTTAATGCGGTTAGCAAACGTCTTAGGACGCTCTGTAGCCAACCAATGGCGGGAATACGTATTACAACCAGGCACTGGGGAAAACAATGAAAAATTGTACTTTTAAAATGAGAAAATATTCACATTAACTCTTTGATTTTTAATAAGTGAACGAATATTCCAGCATTCGAAAAAATCCCATTCAATGCGCTAGTTGAAAAGACATTAAAAGGTCTTAAAGTGAACGTTTGAACACATTTATTGAACGTCCATTTTTAAACCAGATATCACTAAGAAATCTACAGTGGCCCTGAAGTGCAAATCACAACTGCATATCAGAAAACACGACAGCAAATTAGAAAACACAACGGCAAATCAGAAAACACAACGGCAAATCAGAAAACACAACGGCATCAACCAAACTGGAAGAAGAAGGTAGCCTCAGGGGACATGACTCGTTGCTGATTGGACTGAGTGTACCTACTTCTTCTGGTGCCGTTGTGTTTTTTGATTTGCCGTTTTGTTTTCTTTATTTGCACTTCAGGGCCAACGTAGAAATCTCCTTCTTTCACAAGAGTCATCACACATTCACACACATCATTATCAGCTATCTTCAAATCACATCTCCTTTACTTCACGGCTAAAAGAAGTGTATAATAAAAAAATAAATAACATGAATATGTTAGTGTCCAGGTTATAATCCCACAGCCTATGTGGATGTGAATGGGTTGTATGACACGTGAAAAACATTGAAATAATGTCTTTGACTAGAAAGGATTTAACTACTGCTGGAAAACTACTTTGAAGAAAAGCTGTCCCAGTAATTATACCCATCCTCCTTTCACTCCTAAAATAAAAAGTATTAAACTTATCAAACTCACTGTGCTTTGACTGTAAGTAGCCAGGTTTCGGGTGTCCAGATCTGATTTCATGACCAAATTTCAGCGGATATTCTGCTTAGTGCGCACTGGGAGGAGAATTATTGACAACTCAATGTCTGTGCAGTTAAAATAAAGCAACCCACAGCAACTAGCTAGTCGAGTTTAGCGCTGCAAGACTGAAGGCGAAGGGAGTCAGGTACTCTGGGTTTGACTGCATGTATAGAAATCAAATGCTTGAGCCTTAAAAACTTTAAATGTTGTTTTTTTTAGCTATATTAAATCATTCTTACAACATTAAGCCTCAAAAACTAAGTCAAAAAATTCCAAAAATTGTGTTGAAATTGTAAAAATAAAAATGTGATCAAGCATTGTTTTTAGTTTTCTCCTTTAATTAATGTTGTTATGTTAAGACACACATATATATGATTAAACTCCTCCCCTCCCTCTTTGTCATCCCACCTACTCACCAGGTAGTTTCCTTCCCAGGCCCTCAGCAGTCCTAAATCAGCCCTCTGACCCTTCAGAGCCTCCAGACAGGCTACCTTGGCTCTCACCTGCAGGACCTCTTCAGGAGACAGATCTTTTATCAGCGTCCACGCCCACCACCTGCAGGCAAATGCATCAAAACACACACACACACACACACACACACACACACACACACACACACACACACATAGAAAAGGGTAAGAGCAGAAGATAATCGACTTCCTTCTTCTGAGGTGACAGCACACGGCCTCTGTAGTTCAGTCTGTGAGAGCCGCAGCAGACCCCAGCTGTGCTCTGCTTATTGGCCTTTCACTCACAGATCCTGACAGCCAACATCATTCTGTGGGAGGGCGATTTTCTGACTGCGCTCGGCTTCAAATGAGAAAAAGTAAACAAACGGGGCGCTGGGATGAAAGGCTCCGATGAGTCTTTGATGGAGGAGAGAAAAATCAATGCCCAGTGTGAGCCAGAGGCAGGAGGAAACATGTGTAAGTCTGTTCAAACGGACTCATCTGGATGTAAAATAACTCTCCAGGCCACGCAGCCCCTCCTGCGTTTAGGGTCGGATCCATCTTTAGCTCTGAAAATGTTCTCTTCCTCAAAAAGAACAACTTTATAAAGACTTCTGTAAGGTCTTATTCTCAGCCTCTTTTAAACTGTACATGAGAGAACAGGTGGTTTATGGTTAAACCTTTAAATGTAGTTATATCTGAACTGTTTGAATATCAGAGAACGTCTGACTGAGATCAGATGTTATTGAATATAAAAGGAAAGCTGTAACATCTAGCAGTGTTCACTTCGTCTGCATACCTGTTATAGATGTTCCTGAGGTTCTCCTCAAACTTTCGCAGGACTTTTGGAGGCGTGGGCCACTTCACATGCCGGCCGTAATCCTTCATGGATCGCACGTTCTTGAAGCGGCGGTTCACCTCCTTGATGTACGACTTCACCTTGTAGCGTCGGTACGCACGCAGGATGGTGAGAGCCGCTTTCATCCGCCTGTATCGCATCCTGGCGAGGGTTCCTCTCCACACCTGGAGACACAGGACAAAAGGAGGAGGATGCAACCAAAGTTAATGAAGACTCTGTGGGTATCAGACTTTGGGTTTTCACATGCAAAGGCTGAAAGTTCAGTCGCAACTTCTGAAAACTGACAGTTTCTGTGAACTTTGCATGTTGAATTATTTACAGTGAGAACAAGTTTAGTCCCGACGCTTCGACCTGTGCTTATTGAGTGGGAGAGCTTCACATTAAAAGCTTCAATCAGGCTCAAACTGGTCCACGTTGGTCTACATTCAAAATGTATGTGACCCAGTTAGAGGAAACACAAACGTACAGCTGCAGCAGCGTGACGCAGACGCAGGCACACAGAAAGCAACACTCTCTTTCACAGCACGCCTCTTTTTTTTCACGCCTCAAAAACACACATCTCCTCAGTGACGAGGATGATGATGATGATGATGATGATGATGATGATGATGCACACAGTGGTCACAGCTAAAACAGTGACACACAGACCTGGCACACAGTAGAGAAGAGAACTATATATTATGAATGGTTCCAGCTCTTGAGACTGAAGCTGAAAGGATCTGTTGATTAAAGGCGCAGTGAGGAGTTTCCATGTCATAGTGTTTTTCCAGGATAAAGACTACATTTCCCATGAGCACCATCACCCACTGAGGTAACGATGTAGCTCTTGTCAAAGCTTGCATTTGATGTGGAAGCAAATGAATTAATCTTCAATCAATCAATCTTTATTGATAAAGCGCCAAATCCCAACAAACATCTAGACTGTACTCTATGTTCTATCATTAACAAAGACCCAACATCAAGACAGGATCAGATCCAGTCCCATCTTATAGACAGGACTCAGTCTGATCTCATCTTAATCCACCATGAGCAGAGCACTTTGCAGCATTTAGCAAGTTACAGTGGCAAGGACAAACTTCCTTTAACAGGCAGAAACCTCCAGCAGGACCAGACTCATGTTAGACACACGTCTGCTTAGACCGTGTTGGAGAGAGGGATAGAGGGAGATGAAGAGAGAGAGAGATGATAGTGATGAGACGGATAGTAGTAGTTGTAGCAATAGGAGTCTGGCAGAGAGTAACCTACGAGACAAGGGAGCTCAGGGACTCCAGAAAGGTCTATGGTTAGTAACTTTAACCGGACAGGAAGAGTTAAAGTAAGAGACAGGCAGAGAGGAGAAAGAGGGAGAGACAGGATCCCAGTGTGGCAGTCTAAGCCTATAGCAGCACAACTAAGACCTGGTCCAAGCCTGATCCAGCTCTAACTATAAGCTTTATTGAAAAGGAAAGTTTGAAGCCTACTCTTAAAAGTAGAGAGGGTGTCTGCCTCCTGGACCCTGGCTGGTAGATGATTCCAAAGGAGAGGTGCCTGATAATTGAAGGCTTGACCTCCCATACTACTTTTAGAGGCTTTTCTGCAAAAGGGTCAGACATTTGATGGTTTGAGTTTCTTCAGCTAATGGTTTCTGCAGCTTATGATGAATATTTAGACTGTTGGTGGAAACAAATGTAAGGATGTAACTTATTTGGCTGTGGGAGAGTGATTTGGACGTAGACTTGAGAATGAATACAACTTTTAATTGGCGGATGAGACTAGAAGCTATCGTAAGCTTCAGAATCAAGTAGGGCAGGGGTTCCCAAACTTTTCAGCTTTTTCAAAATATAGGTGCCAAAGATCACGACCCCCACTGTCCCTCGAAGTGATTTAATGTGGCTTCATTTAGCTGGTCTGCTGAAAGTTAGCCTACCTATATGAGCATGTGGCTGTGGTTCCTGTGCTGTTATGAATTAACCTGCTGCTACTGATGCTTTTGATAATTAACTGTTCACTAACCCTAAACTTAGGAGTCATCTGGCACAAAGGAAGGCACATTACATTTTCTATTTTCAAGGTTTTATTTCAAGTTTAGCTTCTGTTTTTGTTGAAATTTGTTACTGTAATGCAGGGGTGTCCAAAGTACGGCCCGGGGGCCAGTCGCGGCCCAATCGCGGCCCAAGTTCCATTTATTTATGTCCCCAAGCTTCCATCTTAAATTGTGTTATTTATAGCAAAGAAATTAACCTCATTCTGAATCATCTGTACATTTGCAGTTTCTTTCAAGCGCACAAACAAAACTGAAGTCAACACAGAAACGTCTCAAAAAGCTTCATCTGGACTACCTGACGAAAGCTCTGAGAATTCTGCAAGACGGCAATAAAGAAGAAACACAAGAACTCTTAAAGCTGACAGGTTTTCAAATTAATGTTTTTATCATGATGTGAAAGTGTTCTTGATGAACACTAAAAGTTCAGAAGACACAAAAGAGGACACAAGACAAGATCAAAATTATGAAATTTAACAGAAAAGGCAAAATTTGGTGCATAAAAAATGTTCAGAACACAGGAAAACAATTATTTAGTTCTTAAATGTTGTCTGCTGGTCAGAAAAGTCTTAAAAACAACAGGAAAAAGAAGTGTGATGAAATCCACATCGTGATCCTGCCATAGGAAAATAATGAGACAATGTTTTTCCCACATTGCCCGACCCTAATGAAAAACATTTTCCTCTAGAAGGAGATACAGCTTTCTAATGTCTTTTGTGGCTTGTGGAGAACTGAGGACTACCTAGTTACTGATTTATTGATAAAAAAAAGTTAAATAATTGTTATTTAATAGAGATTTCATATATAACGTTTATGATTACTAGGTTCTCATTAGGAGCCACTGGCCCTGAGGTATTCTGACAATGTCAAATGTGGCCCTCTTTGAAAAAAGTTTGGACACCACTGCTGTAATGGTTAAAATGGACTAATTTTAGATTTAGAAATTCTGGTAGACCTCTCATGACCCACCAGGGGGTCCCGACCCACACTTTTGGGAACCCCTGAAGTAGGGTATCTGTTTCCTGCACAAATTCTCATCTTGTGCCTTTGAAAGAAGCAAAAGTTTCATCTTTCTGTTAGTTTTTTGCACCATTAGTGCATCATTCTATCTTCTTTAATAATTCATAATTACTACTTTTATTTACAACGACTTAAACAGACTTTTCTGTGTAAAATAAGAGGGGTCATTATTCTTTGATATCACCAGAACAAAGGGATGAAGGAGCATTTAAAGGCTGTGTTTACATTTTATTTATGTGGCCGTTTTACGGTCTTAAGCTCTCGTGATTAATTACTAACCGTAAAGAGGGACAACCTCTAAACATAAATAAGAACCATGAGGAGTGAAAGAGTAAAACACAAACATAAATAAAGCTGTAAAAGCTTATACATATATATAAAAGTGCATCTCATCGCCACACTGCTGTTTTCATTTTTACAGTTACTCAGGGAGAATTCATTACTCTTCATTAGGACATGTTTACAGATTTATTTGTCATACTAAGTGCTTGCAGAGCTTAATAACATGCATACAGACCAAAACAAGGGCTGAATTAAGATTCCCCCTCAGCCTGCCTGTAACCACACACAGGTCGAGCGGCCATCAGACTCCCTATAACATGAATAATTGATGTGAGTGGGACCCCAGAGAGGAATAACTCCTGATCTCCCCCCTTCAATAAAATCACCACCATATGCTGCCCTTCCACTGTACACCCTCCTCCTCCTCCTCCTCCTCCTCCTCGCACACACGTCTTTATTAACATGATTGTCCGCCTGCATTCTACCTTCATAATCAGTATAAGAGTGTTTAAAGTCACAAAACAAGAGTCACGAATTAAAGTCAGAGCGGTGCGGTGCACTGGAGCTGCAGAATAATCACGGAGAACAATTTAATCTCTTAAAGTGCGAGGGCGGCCGGAGGCACTGAAGAAGGATTTCTCATATTTGCATAAAGTGTTGAAGATTCAGTTTCACCTGATGAGACTGGAGGTGGAATAACTGGCGGAGGAGAAGAGGAGTCATGCAGCAGTGAGTTATGGAAGCATCAACTCATTCATGTGATTTCCACAACCTTTATTGCTCCGTGTCTGCAGCAGATATGTTAAAGGGGTTCGTGTTTAAGGATGTAATGCGGCGACTTTATTCAACCAAAGTAACAAAAAGCTTGGGAACACCGCTGAGGTCTCACTCAGAGGTCGGTTTTAAAGTTTATGTAATCATTTAATATGTCTGGTAAACTGAGATCAGCTTTACGGGGCTAAAAGTTGAGAATCTGCTCCCGTGATGTGAACGGATACGGATTAAAGCCGACTGACCTGGATCCAGATAATCCCTGATTCTTCAACAGGTTTTTTTGAGTATTATTACAAGTGTCACTTTAATGCTAGTAGGTCAGGAGACGCGAGTGGCAGTGCATGAGAGAGTTAGGGCTTTTCCAAATGAATCTGAAGTGCACGTATCTGTGTCACTTTCAAGTGCAAATAGAGCCTCTGCAAATGAATTAACTGAAGTGGTCTTTTATAAGATGATAAAAGAATCAGTTTGAAGTTGTGTGAGGACTTTTTGACTGGTTATGAAACAAACTGAAATCAACACTGAGGTCTCTTTTACCCCTTTTTGACCAACGTGAACCTGGTTCTAGTTCAGGGCTGGTGCTTGCGCCGGTTTGGAGTAGGGATGCACCGATCCGATCCTGAAATCAGCCAGATCGGACTCAAAAAGCTAGATCGGATATCGGTGACAAAGGGCCGATATAAAGTGCAGATCCATATGGCACATCTATTCATCTATTCATCTCACTTCTACGCTTTTCTGTGTTTACAACAGCCATGTGCGTCTCCTACGTCATCAGAGCCAGTCGGTCTGTGCATTTTAGCCCGGTGGAGCATGATGGAGGATAACTACAGAGGCTCTGCAGTTTAGGTGCATGTCACACTTCTTTTGCTAACAACTCCACCAGAAACTTGCAACATGTGCAGCGCTAATGTTCTGATGGATGGCAGTCGCACTGAAAAATACAATGGGAGCCCGTCCGCTGTAGCCTACTGCAAAGAAACAAGAAACCTTCTGTTAATGGATTCAAAGTGTGAAAACACAGACAGGTTATCAGATTTTTATCCTCACATTAAGGAACAGAGATTGTTAAATCAATACCGGGATCGGATCGGTTCAGTTCAGTATCGGTAGATACCAAAGCCCAGGTATCGGTATCAGGACCTCAAAAGTAGGATCGGTGCATCCCTAGTTCAGAGCTGGTTCAACTTGCAAACCAACTCAGCACCAGTTTGTTTTTCCACCTGCTCGAGCCAGTGGAAGAGGCATCTCATGACGTCACTTCTACGTGACCGCTTTTCCCAGCAGTGCTAGCGCAAACTTACCCTCACGGTAACAACGATGGCGGACAGCGTAGCTTGCTGGTGTTGCTCCATGCTTTTCATAAACACATGAGGTTTGGCTAAAGGCCCGCCTCTTTGCCTCCCACTAGCTCAACAGAAGTTATGTTGAGTTCAGTATTACCAATATGGCTCCAACCAACAATACGCTTCAAAACAGCGCTTCAGAAACAGATGGATGACGTCACTGATACTACTTCAATTTATCATACAGACTACGGCGAAGAGGTAGGAAATCTGGGGTTGAAAATCAGAGTTATTACACCAAACATACATTTCAGAACTCTTCCTGAGTTCAAACAGTGGTCTTGTGCTGCTTAAACATGAATATGAACTTGTTTTCTTTGCATTATTTGAGGTCAGAAAACACTGCATCCTTTTTTGGGTCATTTTCAGCAAATAAATGCTCTACATGACATATTTGCATTTGGAATTTTGGGAGAAATGTTGTCAGAAGGTTATAGAATAAAACAAAAATCTTCATTTTACTCAAACACAAACCTATAAAAGGTTAAATCAGAGAAACTGAAAATTCTGCAGTGGTCTCTTAATTTGTTCCAGAGCAGAAGATGCACAGGACAAAACCAGCAAAGATTGTTTTGTCCACAGGGGGCGCCAAAATCAACACAAACCAAAAGTTCCTCACAGGAGCTTTAAGCATTTATTTGCATCCATTTTTGTATTAATAACATCTGTTTTAATTATATTAAGGCCAAGAGCTGTGCATACATTTGCAATATTCAGGGTTGACTGACATGAGGGTGCATTATTACCCTTTGCATGTCTCTACCCCAACTCTTATCTGTTTCTAGGTTGATGTAAAGTAAGCTGAAGGTCGCATTTCCAATATGGTGACCACCAGCGAGCGTTGCTTCATAACACCTCTTCATAAACCAAAGGGTGACGTCACTGAGACTACATTCGTCTTTTATAGACTCTATGGCAGAGAACAGTTGAGGTGTTTTGCCTCCTCTCATGACGCTGTGTTTCATGTTCTATAGTTCCTGGTAGATTCATTGTAAACACACTTTGTCTTATAGGTGAACACAGGCTGTTTTAAGTAGCTGTATACAGTCTGATTTATCTATCTATGAGAAGCAACAACATGTGTTCAGGTTTAAAAATAGCTCCTCTAATGCTGCGTTACTGTAAGTCTCAAATGTTACTTCCCTGGTTAAAGGGCAATAGACGACCTTCTCCTCCGTTTCTTCCCTGGCGCTCTGTCTCTAATACATAATGGATGAGAGTGAGAAAAGAGGAGCGGCTACATATGCATCTCCAATCGACCCCTTCAATGACTCTCCCACGAGCTGGAGATGGCAGGAGGGAGAGGAATGAGGACTTTTACTGCTCTGACTGCAGTGAAGGAGGTTAAAAGTTGCTCTCTTTATATTCAGGCTGTGTTCGGTGAATTAAGGAGAGGAGAAAGAAGAGCTAGACTCAGAGATTAAAGCCAAGAAATATACTCTGACTGAAACTTTAAAGACGTTACAGAGGAGCTGCTCATAGATCATGTACTCTTAAAATAAAAGTGGAAGTAAAAAAGCATGAAAAGCAAATTCTGAGTAAGAGAAACGTCTTGTATTCAAACCAATACGGTTCTTACTGATCTATATCTACTATGCAGGGTGACGATAGGAGCGGCTGCATCATTATACATCATGTCCACATTACCTACCTGCCCTTGTGCTCCTGCATAATAATGCATCATTCATAATAATGCAAAGCCAACCTCCTGTAATCAGGCCAGGGCTGAAGAGGTGTGGCCTGCCTGAGCATCGTATGGATGACTCACACGAGTCAAACAAACTGGACTTGGGGGATGGAACATGTTTGGGCACACTGCAGATTCAATCAATCAATAAGGCTTTATTTGTAAAGCACTTTTCAAACAATAATATTCTATCACAAAGTGCTGTACATTAAAATAATAATGATAATGGTAGTAATAAAATAAAATACAATAAATTAAGAATATTTGAAAAAGACCCCCAATCCGTTAAGAACATGATATATATTTAAAAAAAATAAAATAAAAAAAATTAATTAATTAAATGAATAAATAAATACATTAAAAATGTAATTTAAATTAAATTAAAAATTATAAAAAAATTCCTATTGATACTTGACCTGAGTTTTAAACCCCATGAATTCTTGAATGAACATGAATGTATACATTTTATTTATTTTTCAATTTTCTTTATCTATACACTGAACAATATTTACGCTCCACCCCTTGCTCCCATGTCTTGCTCTTGTAGGTTATCAAGTTTATTTGTTTGTATGTATATTTGTTTGTTTGTTTAGACCTTGTCCAGTCAGAGTTGTGTTGTTGTATTATAATTTTGTGTAATAAAAAAATAAAAAAATAAATAAAAATTAAAAATTAAAAATAATAATAATAAAAGAAAAGAAAAAAAAATAACTTTCTTAACAAACTGAGAAAATGCTATCATGATATCTTAATGAGGAAACACTGGAGGTAAAATAAGATGTTATAACTCCAGACAGGAAATTAAGCCCATCAAAATGAAATACATTAATAAGATAATAAAACACTAAAAGATTAAGCCAGTAAAATAAAATAAGATGCTTCACTAAAAGTAAATACAGCAAAATAAAAAGAGTAAAATATTAAAATTATGAGAGTTAATCTGTACAATTTATAATATGATAAAATCAAATAAATGCCTAAATAAATAATGAAATAATCCACAATAAATAAAAATAACTAATACAAATTGAAAAATTTAATAATTAACATTTGTCTATTTTTATTGATGTTCTTTAACAGATGTCACCTGAGCTTGTTTTAATCCTGATGTTTTTATTTTGTAAACATTATCACTGGCAGGATTTTATGATTTTATAAAATTATTTTAATATTTTTTAAATTTTTATATTTCTGATTTTTGAATGTTTTATCTTTTGTTGTTTTTATTCTTCCTACATTGTTTTATTTCCTTTTATTTGCCTTCCTCACATTTCTCTTTTATTGTCTTTTAGTTTCTTTATTATTTGTAAATCACTTTGTAACACTGTTTTGAAAAAAGCTCAAAATAAATATAAATAAATATCAATATAATTATTGTCATTATTATTATTATTATTTTAACAATTAAAAAAAGACAGAATATGACTTTAATATTGATTAAAATTTGAACTAGATAATAAGTAAATAAAGTAAGTTGGAATTTGACATTTTAAGGATGTTTTATGGTCTTTTTTGAGGTTATTGCACAAAATGTCAGATATTTCATGCACACTTGATTTGTTGTATCACCCTGCAGCCTTCATATAGATGCCTGTCATCAAGGAAAGTCCCATAACGTCACACATACAGGATTCAACTATTGTCTCATTAAATCATGAACGAGTGAATCTACCCTTTAAATCTTTCCAAAGAAGTCTTTCTTTCAGCAGAGAAACTGTTCTCTAAACCAGCTCACAGACTCAGTGTCCCACCCCATATGTGCTCATGTGAAGCACACACACAACAAAACTCAAATGTGGCCAAGTCACATTTCCAGAGAGAGTTTGGGTAAGATGTTGCCTGCTTGATTTCCACATGGTGCACGCGTCTCTGCCAGATCAACAACTGTGTTTATCTTTGCTACAAAACACTAATTACACTGTCGGCCTCGGAGGCTGAGGGGGAGAGAGAGGAGATAAAAACCACCATAAAGCACCGATGAATCACAGGAAATGTCTCCACTGTCTTCATTAAGGTGTGTGACAGGTGGAAAGTGGAGAGAGGTTGGAATTATGGTGGAGCCATCGGGCCACCCACACAAAAACACACACACACACACACACACACACGCCGTAAACACGTTTCCAGACTGGCTGTGATGACGCAGCCGAGCCCATGAAGATGACACTCGGGGGAATGTGGATAAATCAGGCCAATAACAAGGCCCCTGACGGTCTGCCCTCTTCCTCTCCAGGCCAATAAAGCCATCTGATCATCCTTTCAGAGACTCTGCCATCATGGAGCCCGCCCTCAGCACCGCCACGCTCCGGGATTTACGAGCTCATCAAAGCCAGATTGGGGGATCTTACATCTCAACAAAGCGGGACAGATTGCTGTGTTTTTTGTTTTGTTTTGTTTGAGGGGGCCGGCTGGTTTGAAATGCACACTGGGTAAAAAAACACACACACACACAAATCAAACACGTGCCAGGGCAACTGGTGCTCTGAGAGGAGCAGGACACACAGAGTCCACTGACCGGATTCACACGGCCGTTTAACAGTGACCTCACACTCAGCAGGAGGAGCTGGAGCATCAGCACACTGAGCTAACTCTCTCTGTACGTCATAAAGTAAAAATCTATTCCATGTATCCTGATCAGTCTGACACTTTCAGATTGATCTCCAGCTGAAAGGAAAGGAACGTTTACTGATAAACTCCATTCATACACAGAGCTATTCAAAGATAACATGAGCATTAAATGAAAACATTTAAAATATATTAAAATTAAGATAAAGAATGAAAAAAATGAGACTTTAGGGTAAAATAAGAAATCAAAATGTTAAAAATTATCTGAATTTTCTAAAATTGGGTTATTACTGATATTAAATGTTCTCTGATGTGATACAGACAGGACTGTGTGTGCACTACAGTTGTGAAACTTTGCAGACATGCTCTCTTTGTTCTCACCTCCTCAGTAAAAGGTTGGTGCAGGTTCAAACCCTGCGTTAGAGGCATCAAACTACAGGAATCTACCACTAATGTGTGACCCATGAATACAGAGCTAGTCATGTTTGTGCTGCTTTATTTTGCAGAATAAAGCACCAGTCTGTAAATATCTTCAAGTGTCTTATCTTCTCCTCTCACATGATGCTGCCTGCACCAACGTTCGAACCCAACCACATCAATGGTGCATACAGTGGAAGGTGGAAAGAGTGCTGCACACCCGGCTATGCGACTTGTTTACCTCTTCAGATACGACCAGCCCCCACTATTGAATGTTTTAAATCATTGCTGAAGACCAATCTATTCCCTTGGTTGTTTTAAATGTGCTATATGCTCAAGTCAGAGCACTCAGGTCAACGTCTCATGTGCTTCTTGATGTCCCAAGAGCAAGGCTGAAAACTCGAGGTGACAGAGCTTTCGCAGTGACTGCTCCCACACTGTGGAACAGTCTGCCTCTGAATATAAGGACCGCTCAGACTACTGAGAGTTTTAAATTGTTACTTAAAACGCACCTCTTTGCATTGGCTTTTAATACCTGTTGAGCAAGGCATCCAACTTTTTATTTTGCTTTTATTTATTGTGGCTTTTTCTTGTACTTTCTATTGTGTTTTTTTTTTTTTTTTTTAATATCTACTCTTTTAAATTATTTTAACTATTTGTCTTTATAGATTGTGTTTCTAAGCTTGTACAGCACTTTGGTCAACTGCGGTTGTTTTAAAATGTGCTATATAAATAAAGTTGACTTGACTTGATTTGACTTGAGCTGCTTGTTGAATTTAGTAACATAAGACAACTTCTGGTGCTAACTTAGTTCTCATGGGGGTTGACACTTTTGAGTAACGGCAACTAGAGATGAGTCATGATTTTCAAGTATTCGAAAAGTAGTGGATTTACAAAAATCTATTGTTACTGTGACAATCATCTCATTTCAACACATATTTTTTGGGCATCATAATGTGGTACAACGATTCAGTAGTGGTCGTCCATCTAAAATATGTTTCTTATACGGTTTATAACAAAAGAAGGGGAAGGCATTAACGCCAGGGGCTGGAAAAACAGGTGTGGTTCTGTGAGATTTGGAATCAGAGAAAAATAAATACTTTTTTTTTAGCTGTGAAGAGCTTCTTCAGAAAAGTAAACAAATCTGAGGACGAATACAAACTTCACAGGTAGAACTAGCATCTTGATTTATCGTTGAATAAGTGAATCAGTGTCTAATGCACTTTCTGGAAGACACACAACAAAAGAGAAAAGACTAAGAAGGTGATTCACTGGATGCAGAAAAACTCAGAAAGTTTGGCAAAAAATTTAATAAATAAATATAAATCAATAAAGTGACTGAAAGGCCAACCAAGGGCAGAAAACAGGATGTTTGATGTGTTCTTAGTGATGGGAAACATTAAAATCTTTTCAGACTTCATACTAATAAATGCATTTTTGTTATTTGTAATGATTCGTGCATAAAGTGAGTTTTTCTCCCAATATAGCTTTTAAAATGGACTTAAACACAAGAAAACAAGCTTTTCTTTAAATGAGACAAATATTAACATGTGTATCATTAAAGGCAGGACAGATGTGTGACATCTCTTTTGCTCTCACAGAGACTTTAATCTAAGCCTTGGTTAAAACAGGTCATTAACTCCACAGCAGAGCTGGCACTTTAATAGGTCCCCCCAAAAAAAACCCACTCACAACCTTTCCCCTTCCCGTCACCTACACCTACATTCCGACATGGAATGACAGATTGTTCGGTCTGTGCCATTGACACACTTGACTGCAATCCACTGCTGAACGCCTGAGTTTCCACTTCCTCTGGGGATATCGAGCTGGTTTTCCAGCATCATGCTCGATGCACACGGTGGGCGGAGAGGAGGAGGGGGGGAGGGGGTGGGAGGCCGAATCAAAAGTGTGTGACACAATTTAGCGAGGGCTGCAACGTGCTGCGACCACGCGCTGTCACAGAGAGACACCGGGCCAAGGCTCGGGCCGGCAGCCATTAGCATAAATCAATAAAGAGCTTCAATGAGCAGAGCACACAGTAACACCAGCACCAGCACCAACACTGTGACACTGCTCATTCCTTCAATCAAGATCCGGCTGTAATGTCGTTTATACATCAGGCTCTGCTGTACGGTGATTTTAAACCAACATGCTCACACTGCTCATGTAGGACACGGTCTAATTAGAGGGGACAGCATTGAAGACACAATTGAACGGCACTGAAAGGCCCATCCATCACTTAGACTGGACACAATAAACTGGAGGAGTATTGCTAACGGTCAGCAGGACGAGCTGACATCATTCAAACACACCTGAGAGACACACAGATCAATCAAAGCATGAAAACAGCGGGGCAGAAACTATTGATTGCTTTCATTGTGTATGTATTCAGCTTTGTTTTGCATGATGAATCAAGATTACCACACAGTTTGGTGTTTAAGACACATTTTCTGATCATGATCTTGCATTTAAAGAAAACTGTGGTACACGATTAAGTGAATAAACCTCAAAGTGTTGATTTGATTGAAAAGAATCCTCTGATTAAGACAACAAGTGACCAGCGGAGGCGGTTGGCACGACTCTGGTGGTAACTCACAACTATCAAAGTAACCATAGTAGTGTTGCAAACTCCACATGTTGGAGAAAGAGCGACACAGCTACTCTCCCTGTCCCATTAAAGTTACTAACTATAGACCTTTCTGGAGTCCCTGAGCTCCCTTGTCTCGTAGGTTCCTCTGGATCTCTGCTGCTCTGCCGTAGACATGCCAGACTCCAGCTGCTACAACTATCCGTCTCACCACTGTCATCTCTCTCTCTCTCTTCATCTCCCTCTATCCCTCTCTCCAACACGGTAGGTCTCAGAAGATGTGTGTCTAACGTGAGTCTGGTCCTGCTGGAGGTTTCTGCCTGTTAAAGGGAGTTTGTCCTTGCTTGAAGAAACTCAAACCATCCAATGTCCAACCCTTTTGCAGAAATTCTCGAAAAACAGTATGGGAGGTAGAGCCTTCAGCTACCAGGCTCCTCTCCTTAGGAATCATCTACCAGTCAGGGTCCGGGAGGCAGACACCCTCTCTACTTTTAAGAGTAGGCTTCAAACTTTCCTTTTTGATAAAGCTTATAGTTAGAGCTGGATCAGGCTTGGACCAGCTCTTAGTTATGCTGCTATAGGCTAGGAACTGGCACACTAGGATCCTGTCTCTCCCTCTTTCTCCTCTGTCTGCCTGTCTCTTACTTTAACTCTTCCTGTCCCATTAAAGTTACTAACCATAGACCTTTCTGGAGTCCCTGAGCTCCCTTGTCTCGTAGGTTCCTCTGGATCTCTGCTGTGGACGTCCCAGACTCCAGCTGCTACAACTACTACTACTCGTCTCCCCACTATCACCTCTCTCGCTCTTCACCTCCCTCTATCCCTCTCTCCAACTCGGTCTCAGCAGATGTGTGTCTAACATGAGTCTGGTCCTGCTGGAGGTTTCTGCCTGTTAAAGGAAGTTTGTCCTTGCCTGAAGACACTCCAACCATCAAATGTCAGAAAATTCAGAAAAGGTAGAGCCTTCAGTTATCAGGCCCCTCTCCTTTGGAATCATCTACCAGTCAGGGTCCGGGAGGCAGACAACCTCTCTCCTTTTAAGAGTAGGCTTCAAACTTTCCTTTTTGATAAAGCTTATAGTTAGAGCTGGATCAGGCTTGGACCAGCTCTTAGTTATGCTGCTATAGGCTTAGACTGACACACTGGGATCCTGTCTCTCTCCTCTGTCTCTCACTTTAACTCTTCCTGTCCCATCAAAGTTCCTAACCATAGATTCCCTGGAGTCCCTGAGCTCCCTTGTCTCGTAGGACGTGCCAGACTCCAGCTGCTCTGCTCATGGTGGATTAAGATGAGATCAGACTGAGTCCTGTCTGTAAGATGGGACTGGATCTTATCCTGTCTTGATGTTGGGTCTTTGTTAATAATAGAACATAGAGTACGGTCTAGACCTGCTCTGTTTGGAAAGAGTTTAAGATAACGTTTATTGGGATTTGGCGCTTTATCAATAAAGATTGATTGACTGAAAGCACAGGGAATCATCTTGCAGGAAGACAGGTGGTTTTTCTGGATATGACGTCATGTTGTCGCCATCTTGGAAAAAAATCAATCAAAATAAAAACATCAAAATCGTCCCATAAAAAATTATGATCCTTTGTTGATTGATTTTTTTGGGACCATGGGGACCAGGGATTCTCTGACTACCTGGTAAGTATCCTGAAACATCAACACAGCCCTGAGTCCTCTTTTTGAAAACTTGAAACAGCATTGAAGTAAAATATCTTCTGTGTGGATTTGGAAGCAAAAAATAAACAAAACTCTGGCTGTGAGTTACACATCAGTGGGCATGGAAGAAAAACCAAAGGTCACAAACTTGGCAAGTGGTTTTTCATGTCAAAAGCTCAGAGTAAAGAGAGATATTTTTAGGCTACAGCTCTGCAAAAAGCACAAAGTCAATCAATGCCACAGCCTTCAAAGAATCATCACGAGCCTATTTGATTATATGACTAAGGACGATGAAAGTGCCAGGACAATATTTTCCAGTGCACTGTAAAAGTAATGAAATGTTTTCTTCTGCAGGAGTGAATTCAGGGTTTTTATTGCACATTTACTCTCCTCAAAAACTAAAACCATCCAGTTCAGATCTGCTGCAGCTTTCCTGCACCCTGATGGTTCTAAAGAGGCGCTTGCTTTGGATGATAACTGAAACACTTTGCAGGTTCAGGAGGGATGGGAGGATTAGGGATCATGTTTCTGCTGAGGTCAAGCAGCAGACAGATCAGATCTGGACAGCTGAGCAGAGGAGAGGAGCGGCACTGCAAGCCTTTAAATAAGAAGACCTACATGTGCATGCGTAGATTACTCCACACTGGTGTCCTTCATATTGTCAACAGTTATGATTTTATCTACTTCTGCACAATTAATTTCCTTAAAGGCACGAGTTATCGGACGCAGAATTAAAAAGTAGGCCTCTTTATCCTTTTCAGGCGCTTTCATTTAGCTCAAACTCCCCTGTGGCTCGGGTGTGAAAGCTGAGTACCCGAGACATAACACTCCCCACGTCTGATAAAACCCACCGCCGCACAGAGACGATGTAAAGCTTTGGAAAGCAATTAAGGCAGCAGCTCAGAATACACTTGGGGGGAGTCTCCCCTCCTCGTCATCATCGCTGCTCTGACAAGCGCAGACACTTAATGTGATGTGGATGGCTGAGCTTGAATTTATGAAATATTCATTTTTCCACAGAGAGAACGTTTGGGGGGTTGGGGGTGGAGGTGGGGAGTTGGGGGGGTTGGGGGGTGGCTGATGTTTAATTTATAACATCTGTATTTACGTTAAACTCTACGCCTTTTCCCAGTCACTGTTTCTTAAATTGGAGATGATTAAATTGCTCTGTGAGAGAGGGAGATTTCATGGTTGTGAATGCAGGATTGCTCACAGGAGGATGTAGAGCAATCAATGGTTATGGACACAGGCCCACTGACTGCAATATATTTCGGGAAGGGTGGAGGGAGGGCGGCTGCAGGAGCACAGGAGGGGAAACAAGTGAAAGCACATGAGCAGCAGATAACAAGCAACAAGCACAAAGGTCTCCGGGTGATTTTAAGAGTAAACTAAAGACTTACATTTTTAATCTGGCTTTTAACCTGGAGTCATTTATTTTTTAGCCCTGGACTGAACTATTAGCAGTATGTCCATTATTACCATTGTTTAAGCATCATTTTAATGTTTTTAATTTATTGTATCTAATATCTTATTTTATTTTTTCTGGTATTTATCTGATTTTATTTTATGAATTTATTGTAATGATATTTATCTGATTTAATTTGTTTTATTTCATTGTTATGGTTTTATGTGATTTTATTCTTTATTTAATTCAATCTTATTATATCTTATTTTATTTGATGTTTCTGATATTTATGTTTTTGATTCTATTGTAATGATTTCACTTTATTTTTCAGATTTTATTCAATCTTATTCAATCTTATCTTATTTGTATCACATTTTATTTTTCTGATATTATCTAACTTTATTTGATGTATTTATTTTAATGATTTTATTTTATTGATTTATAATAATATTTGTATTTCATTTATTTTTTCTGATATTTATCTGTTTTTGTTTTTTATTTTATTGTACTTATTTCATTTTAATTTTGTATTATTTAATATTACTTTCCTCTATCTTGTTTTATCTTTGTATCATTTTACTAATATGAAATACTCAAAATTAAAATAAAATAGTACAATAAAATAAAAAATAAAATAAATATCTGTAAAATACAACAAAATAAAATCAGATAAATATCAGAAAAAAATGCTGCTGTTTTCTGTCTCTGTTCTTTTGTGAAGCACTTTGGGCTGCAGGCTTGAATGCATGAAAGGTGCTGTATAAAAACAATGAGTTCAGTTGAGTTAAGGTCTTTAGAAACAAACTTAAAAACGAGCAATCGAGGGAGTCAAATTGAGGTGAGATCTAGAATGGGAAGTTAAACATAAAGCTAAATATTTTGGCATTAAAAGGCTGATCATGAGAGATGGAGAGAAAGAGGGAGACAACAGGTATCACAAGCTACTTTCATATTAGAGAAGTTGCTCAATTTGACACTTAGTCACAAAGAGGGTCTAAAAAGAGTCTGAATCTTATGAGAAAGATGAAAAAGTTGGACACATTACTGCCTGTAATTAGTGTTTAAGAGTGAGTGGTAGCAGGATGTGGAGGGATCTTGCAGAATGATTAATGCAGAGGTTAAAAATATTTGCCAAGTATTCCTGGAAATATATTTTTCATGCACTTTTATTCATTCAGACAGGTGAGGTAGAGCAAGCCAAAATAAGAAACCCACTTCAGTATCAAGGCTGAAAAAACACAACCCATCACTACCATTTTCATAAGCTGTACAGAAATACAAGCCAGAGGTTGGTGCTGATAATAATAAGCTGATTTGGCAACCATGGGACTGACGGACAGAGGGAACGCTGGGATTAAACGATGTCGTTAAGGTGCTTCCACTCATCCTCCAGCTCTAAAACCTTTCCTCCCGCTTCTCTCTCTCCTCACAGGAGGAAGTGCAGAGGCTTTTAGAAGGGGTTAAATGGGTTGATGCATTTAGGGGCTGCATAAAAGGTCCCACTTCCTGAGCAGGTGTCAGTCTGAACATGCTTTAAACAACACGGACACGAGCAAGACAAATTTCCCTGCAGGGATGATGAAGTGTGTCGTTTGTAGAAGGGATGGAACAAAGACAGTGTTTTATATCTTTCATATCTTATATCATATCAAAAGGTATTTATAAGTTTATGTTTCAGACACTCTGGAACTTTACTTTTAGATCATTCAGACAACACTTAACGCTGTGAGACTGCAGCACCAGTGGATCTACAACGGGGGCACTCAGGACACGGGCAGATCACAGATTGTGTTGATTCTGTGTGATGGGGCACACTGGGTATTATTATAAATCCACAAGGCAAACAGAGGGACAGTAAGTGTGTCTGAGCCTCTGACAGTCCTGGCTCTGCGGTCTGGACTGGCATAAGGCGGCGTGGTGTGCCAGGTGCTGATAAGGGGATTTCTTGGCGCGGCAGATCAGACTCAGACTGTTTTTTGTTTGAGGAGTAACTGCCTGATAGATACGGGAGTCAATTCTGCTGTCACACCAATATTTGATGGTGTTTGTCAGTGAGTGCATACAACACGTGTGAGGCTCATCCTGCACGCCGCATGCCGCACGCCCCTCACATTGACAGAGAGTAGATTAAACACTGTCGCTCCAACACCTCCGTGATGTTTGCTCTGGTGCGATTCCTCGGGGCTTTCCCTTCGTTATCAATGCTTGCTTATCCCTGCAAGATACAAGATAGAATTCTCCAGAGGGAGGAGGTGAAGAGCGGCCGTCTGGAGCGTCTGTGGGAACAGCCCACTAAAGGGTCACACGGATCAATACAGAGGTCGACCAATCAATCCACGACAGGAGTTAATTTGGCCGGAGAACCTTTTGATGTCTCAGAGCGAGGGGATACTCCCCGAGAGAGGGAGGTATGAAAGAAAGGGTGTGTGGAGGAATTTGACCACAGGACATCAATCAGAGAGAACACCACCAATCTGGTAACATCAGATATTATCACCCGGTTAAAGTGGCTTCTTCCATAGTCTAGAAAACAGAGGCCTTCACTGCAGAACATGCATTGTTGCTGTTAAATATATGCGCTGTTTTAGAGTGACAAAATACATCTTCAGATCATTTCTCATGAGACCATTGCGTGCAAAACCAGCGCTGCTAGCAGAGGTTAACTCAGGTCAAATCTAGGAGAATATCAGCACACATGTATATTCCCATTCTTTTCAAAAACAGAAGAATGTTTCACAGGAAACAAGAGTGAAATCAAAAGTATGGATCATTAAACTGTAAAACACAAATGAAAGTGTTTGAATGTTAGTAATCAGAGGTACTCAGGCACACGTGGACATTAGTGTGAGCTTGTCTTGTTTCTGTCACTGACTCAGGTACAACCAAAGCAGCAATCATCCCTTCCATACAGGCTGAGTGCTCCACAGCTGTTAAACAAACACGCTCTGTTTTCAGTCGTGTCTCAGGAGGTCCTCAGAATCAGCAAATACTCCAGTCAAGTTATCAGAATCAGCGCCGGGAGGGGAACCGGTGTCTTTACAGCTCTGACTCTCATCTTATAACAAGACGGGGGAAAATGAATTGTCAATCCCATCCCTCCCAGGTGTGTGTGGGGTACAGGGCCTTAAGTGTTCAGATGATGTAGGCAGAGCGCTCACACTCACTCTCCTGTCAGTCAGGGGAAACGTTCTGATGCAGCCGGGCGATTTGCATAGAGCAATCTTAGTTTGACAGCCAGACAGAGCGCTGCACCGTGTTTACAAACCTATCTCTCCATCCATCAAAGTCACAGGATTCTCTGTGTACGCAGATCTGATGCATGTCAGCGTGTGCACCACAATTATACAAAGATGCTGGAATACACACCTGGAAGTGTCAGGAAACCATCAGTGGAAGGTGTAAGACACAAAAACAGATTCATATTCACAGGAAGATCTTTTTAAAACGAGTCCAGCTGAAGGTAAATATTGATGAGCTGGTTACAGAGCAATAAAATAAGAAAAGCTCCAGTTTAGTCCTAAGTGATACGAACCAGCTCAGAGCTAGACTTTCATTTCAGTTTGGGATATTCATTGAAAACAGAATGAGCAGGTAGCAAAGTGTAAAGAGTCTCAAACCCCCTCAAATGTATGTATTTCATCCTCTTATGTATAAATGCCAGCAGTGATTTTTGGGTTTCTCAGTCTGCCTCTACCATCTCTCTTTCTGCAAACCCATCAGCAGAAGACGGCCGTTCAACATGAGTCTGGTTCTGCTCGAGGTTTCTGCCTGTTAAAGGGGTGTTTTTCTTTGCAGCTCTAACTTGCTAAATGTTGGACCTCTGTGAGAGTTCATTCTAGACTTTTAAAGTGTTAAAGGTGACATATCACGCATTTTTCATCAATATATATTGGTCTAAGAGGTCCCCAAAACATGTCTTTAAAGTTTATGCTCAAAAAAACACTTTGAAATCAGATTTTGGTCTGCCTGAAAATCCCTCTTCTTCAGCCCTCATCAGAACACTCTGTTTTCCCTCTGACCACGCCCCCTCAGGAAGTGGATGTGCCTCGGCTGTCCAGCACGTTGATCTAATGTTTACATGTTGGCTGAATATACACGGCTGCTCAGAGATCGCGTTACTTCAACCCTCTGAATCTGATCCAGAATCTGATCCTGACGGAGAGGCGCCTGCAGCAGGACCTTTCTGAAGGATTGGTCACAGATTTAGTGTTTCTTGTTGTTTTATTTATCAGTATGTCGACGTGTGTCTTGGTACACAGCTACGAACATGTAGCTATGTGGCTATGCTAACTAGCGCTAGCTCTTTTCCATGATAAATAAAAATCATCCACTAGATCTTCAAATCTGCAGACGTGGGGAGTAAAACCGACCTCTGCCAGAAAGGCAGCAGGACCTTTTCTGAAGGATTGGTCATAGATGTAGTGTTTCTTGTTGTTTTATTTGTCAGTATGTCGACGTGTGTCTTGGTACACAGCTACAGCTACAGCTATGAACATGTAGCTATGTGGCTATGCTAATTAGCGCTAGCACTTATCCATGACAAATAAAAATCATCCACTAGATCTTCAAATCTGCAGACATGGGGAGTAAAACCGACCTCTGCCAGAAAGGCAGCGGGACCTTTTCTGAAGGATTGGTCACAGATTCTGTGTTTCTTGTTGTTTTATTTGTCAGTATGTAGACGTGTGTCTTGCTACACAGCTACAGCTACGACATGTAGCTATGCTAACTAGCGCTAGCACTTATCCATGATAAATAAAAATCATCCACTAGATCTGCAAATCTGCAGATGTGGGGAGTAAAACCGACCTTTGTGTTTATTAAGACAGCCTACAACTAGCATGCCTCCCTCCTAAGCTCCTTGTTAGCACACATGTGTGCAGGTAATGAAAAACGTGGGAGGGATTCAGTATTATTTTATACAGTCTATGGGCTGAACAAGCTCCGAGCTCTGACTCCGTGACAGACCGGATATTGTTGTTACGTAACAAAAACACTGAAGTCTGAAACGGCTCGTTTCACACACATTTACAGAAAGGTGGAGAAATCAGAACAGGGGCAGAATGGATTTTTTTCATTCTCGGGGGGTTTGTAGACAGGGACACATATTTCAGGTAAAGAACCATTAAAAAGTCAATTTTGCATGATATGTCACCTTTAAAGTGTCTTGAAGTAGCATGGTCCAATGGTTCAGCTCCTCAGTATACTTCTGACCTGCTCACAAGCTATAACCCGACCTGGCACAAGACTTTTAACCATACCCAGTGTCAGATCAGAGTCTGTCTTTGCACAAAAATAAAACAAGATTAGATTTTAAGGGATCTCAATACTGTCTTGTTTGTTTCAATTTCAAGTGTTCAGTCTGGGTACGAGGACACGGTCTGTTGTTCCCAGTCTCTTCATAATGTTTTTGTCTCCACTTTTATTTCATTAGTCGTGTTTTATAGTTTTGTTCTCTCTTTAAACGGGGACCTGAGTACCTTCTGTCACCCCCTCTCTTGTATAAACATGCAGGTTATTACCTCCGTGAGTCCTCTCCTTCCTCAAACAGTAAATCTAAAAATCCACTTATCCTCACAAGAACTGAGAGAGGAGAGGAAGCTACATTCACCTTGAATATTAGAGCAGACTAATGCTGATAATACAAGATGAGATTAGTCTCAAAAGTGCCTCGGAGCTTGTAGAACTTGAGAGAAAATTGGAGTCTCTGAGGTTATTCGTATGCGGAGCGAAGGCTGCTGAATTTCAATGAGAACATTACTCCAGCCTCGTACCAGAACATCCTCGTGATCCTGTTTGAGGCCCTCGTCAAACAATAGCTTTTGATTACCAGCAGTGAGAGGTATTCAAAAGGACAAGTGTTGGCAAATAGGAACTCTTTCACAATTATAAACACAGGAGAGGACATTGTTAGTTTTGTGAATTGGTTTGAATGTAAGAGAAAATGCGCGGTTCGGGAAAGAAGACATGTAATGAGCGGCAGCAGGGAGCCTCTCCAAAGCTCTGCCACATCCGGCATGGAGAGAACATCACAGACATTCAATCTAAGAAGACTTCAGAGTCATAATGCATCAGTAAGTTTCAGCTGCAGACTCACCTTCTGGAGGAAGAGGACGATCCTTTGCACCATCTCCACTCGCTGCTCCTCCAGGCTGAAGAGGGTACGCGGCGTGCGGATGAACACTTTGGTTTTCCCGTAGGCCACATCGTGGTCGAATCCGCAACCCTGCATGAGCCTCTTCACGGCGTCTTTGTCCGATGGCAGGTCGTGGTTTGGCCAAGTGAACTCTGAGATCATCTTATATCTGGAAAACAGATAAAGAGGTGCGATGAGGAGATGCAGCAGAGTCCCTCTTCTTCCCCTTCCTGTGTGTTTGTTTGTCTTGTGTATATCTGTGTTCATCAGCAGCTGGGTTTGAATCCACACACCTTAATACCAATCAACACTGCACAGCTGCTGATCAACCACTATGACGTCTCTGCAGGATAAAAGCTGACTCAGTCTTCCACTCTTCTACAGATTGTCTGTTCATCCTGCATGATGTTCAGCTCAGGCTCCTTTCTAAAAGTGTTCATCTGATTTTAAATCCATCCCTGTCTTTCCCTGATCAGATCCACTGACCACCCAACCTCTGGAAACACAGCACCAGCTCCACGATGTCAACATCTGCCTCCCAGTTAGCCATTGAATCTGTAAACTCTGGAATCAGACTTACTTTGGAAACTTTAGAAACTCAGACACACTTAAGAAACTCTGGAAACTCTGGAAACTCAGGTCAAAGTTAGAAACTCTGGGAACTCAAGAAACACTGGAAACTCGGACCAACTTTGGGAACTCTAGAAACTCATGTCAAATTAAGAAGCTATGAAAACTCGCACCAACTCTGGAAATCCTGGAAACTCAGAAACACAAGAGAATCTCTTGAAACTCAGACCCACTTTGGGAACTCAGACAAACTTTTGATAACTCTAATAAGAAGAACCATAGACACTCAGATCTCCTTAGGAAACTCTGGAATCAGATCCACCTTGTAACCTCAGACCCATTTTAAAAACTCTAGAAAAATCTCTCATACTGGAAACCCTAGAAACTCGGACACACTTTAGAAACTCTGGACCTCAGACACACTTTTAAAAATCTAGATACTCGGACCAACTTTGGAAACTCTGGACACTCAGGCACACTTTTGAAACTCATGCCATTTTTTGGAAACTCTGGAAACTCTTGAAACTCAAGCCTACATTGGAAACTCCAGAAACCCAGACCATGTTTAGAAACTCTAGAAACTCAGTACCACTTTGGAAACTCAAACAAACTTTTGGTACCTCTAATAAGAAGAACCGTAGACACTTAGATCTCCTTAGGAAACTCTGGAATCAGACCCTCCTTGTAACCTCAGGCCCTTTTTGGAAACTCTGGAAAATCTCTCACAATGGAAACCCTTGAAACTCAGACCAACTATGGGAAGCTTTGGAATTTTAGACCCACTTTGGAAGCTCAAAACCATTTGGAAACTCTGGAAAATCTGGAAAATCTCTAACAATGGAAACCCTTGAAACTCAGACCAACTATGGGAAGCTTTGGAATTGTAGACCCACTTTGGAAAGTCAAAACTATTTGCAAACTCTGGCAACTCAGACACACTTTTGAAACTCAGACACCCTCAAAAATCTAGAAACTCGGACCAATTTTGGAGACTCTGGACACTCTTGAAACTCTGGACACTAAGGACACACAGGCACACTTTTGAAACTCATGCCATTTTTTGAAAACTCTGGAAACTCTTGAAACTCAAGCCTACATTGGAAACTCCAGAAACCCAGAAACCCAGAGCATGTTTAAAGCTCTAGAAACCACTTTGGAAACTCAGACAAACTTTTGGTAAGTCTAATAAGAAGAACCGTAGACACTTAGATCTCCTTGGGAAACTCTGGAATCAGACACACCTTGTAACCTCAGGCCCATTTTGTAAACTCTGGAAAATCTCTCATACTTCCTTGAAATCCTTGAAACTCAGACACACTTTTAAAATCTAGAAACTCGGACCAACATTGGAAACTCTGGACACTCAGGCACACTTTTGAAACTCATGCCATTTTTTGGAAACTCTGGAAACTCTTGAAACTCAAGCCTACATTGGAAACTCCAGAAACCCAGACCATGTTTAGAAACTCTAGAAACTCAGTACCACTTTGGAAACTCAGACAAACTTTTGGTACCTCTAATAAGAAGAACCGTAGACACTTAGATCTCCTTAGGAAACTCTGGAATCAGACCCACCTTGTAACCTCAGGCCCTTTTTGGAAACTCTGGAAAATCTCTCACAATGGAAACCCTTGAAACTCAGACCAACTATGGGAAGCTTTGGAATTTTAGACCCACTTTGGAAAGTCAAAACTATTTGCAAACTCTGCCAACTCAGACACACTTTTGAAACTCAGACACCCTTAAAAATCTAGAAACTTGGACCAATTTTGGAGACCATGGACACTCTGGCACACTTTTGAAACTCATGCCATTTTTTGAAAACTCTGTAAACTCTTGAAACTCAAGCTTACATTGGAAACTCCAGAAACCCAGAAACCCAGACCATGTTTAGAAATTCTAGAAACCACTTTGGAAACTCAGACAAACTTTTGGTAAGTCTAATATGACGAACCATAAACACTCAGATCTCCTTAGGAAACTCTGGAATCAGACCCACCTTGTAACGTCAGACCCATTTTAAAAACTCTAGAAAAATCTCTCACAATGGAAATCCTAGAAACTCAGACACACTTTGGAAACTCATGCCATTTTTTGGAAACTCTGGAAACTCTTGAAACTCAAGCCTACAGTGGAAACTCCAGAAACCCAGACCATGTTTAGAAACTCTAGAAACTCAGTACCACTTTGGAAACTCAGACACACTTTTGGTACCTCTAATAAGAAGAACCATAGACACTTAGATCTCCTTAGGAAACTCTGGAATCAGACCCGCCTTGTAACCTCAGGCCCTTTTTGGAAACTCTGGAAAATCTCTCACAATGGAAACCCTTGAAACTCAGACAGACTATGGGAAGCTTTGGAATTTTAGACCTACTTTGGAAGCTCAAAACCATTTGTAAACTCTGGAAACTTATACAGACTTTTGAAACTCAAGCCCACATTGGAAACTCCTGGAACTCTTCTGTCTTTGTCTTTAGAAACTTTTGAAACTCAGATCAATTTTGAAAACTAAAGACACACTTTGGTAACTCAAATAAAAAAAGAACCATGGAAACTTAGATCTCCATTAGAAATTCTAGAATCAGACCCACTTAGGAAACTCTTGAAACCCAGACCAACTATGGAAAGCTTTGGAAATTTAGACACACTTTAGAAACTCATGCCAATTTTGGAAACTCCTTGAACTCTTCTTTCTTGATCCTTAGAAGCTCTGGAATCTCAGATCAATTTTGGAAAGCGTACTGAAGCTTAGACCCACTTTGGAAACTCTGTAAACTCAAGCCCATAATACTTCCTTTACCTTAACTCCAGACTATGCTTATGTGTGTTCTGTGGGTCCCACTCTGTCTTCATTAGAACACGTGCATCATTTAAATATTTCTGTAACCATCATCGTTTGTATTGTTGTACATTGTTTTCTTTTGGTCTCTATGTCACTTCCTCTCTTGACGTGTTATCTCACCAATAAAACAAGCTGTGAAACTGTGAAAATGTTCAACAGCACCAATAATAGTAAAAGCAGATGAGTTTAAGGGTGCTTAAAGCTTGATGTGCTGCTTGATAGGTGATCACCAGAGCTAAGCTGCTGCTATCAAACAATAAAACTCCCCCTGCTTAAGTGTGCCTTCTGGGAAACCCAAGGCTCTTCTGATTCCTGTGTTGTTTTGACATTGAGAATCACTTTTCAGGAGGGAGAATGAAATCAAAAAGGGATAGTTGCAGGCTATCACTGCTGCTGAATCAATTTGATGCACGCCTTTTATTGGATTCTCTCAGAAAAAGACTAAAATTCATGGAAAATCCTAAAATAATACAGATTATTCGGCTGTTTGGAGTCAGCTCTCTGTCTTCCAGGATTTGCACAGACTGTATCCCCGTGTCACTTCACAGCCGACCCGCTGGCGAGGCTGTGATGTAATACCAAGACTAAATACATCAGAGAGAGGGATTGGAGTGACATTGGAGTCGGATTTCTTTTCAGCATGTTATGCAAAAGACTCATTATCTAATCCTCGGTCCAACATGGTGGTTTCTCAGAGGGCAGTGGGAGAATGTGACAGCTGGAGTATACAGCAGCAACAAGTGTGTGTTTACTGTTTGTTTATGTGAATGTGTGGCGGGACGTTAACACGGGATAATCCTTCAATCATGTGATGCCCTTTGGATCATGTTTTTGAGGCTTGCAACAGAGTAATATACAGAAAATAAATGTGAACCCGCTTGTCAGGCTGATAACTGTCTCTGTCACACAATGGGCATTTTGTGCTTGCAAGGGCAGTATGTGAGAGCAAAGCATTCTGGGAGAGTTGATGCGTTAGTGTTGTTGAGCTCCTCGTCCTCTGTGGGGAAACATGAGGTGACGTTTGAGACTCTGAGATTTCACTCCTGTCCATCGGTGTTTCCAAAGTGAAGACCTGATCTGACCGGAAGGAGCGCTGACTTCTTTTTCTCATCCGTCGTTCTTTGCTGAAGAGCCAAGGCCGAGACAAATATATAAGAGAGACGGAGTAATAAAGTGAAAGAGTGTCTATGTGTAAGCTAAGGGGAGTAGTTCAAAACCATGTGTGTGTTACGTGACTGTGAACCACTGAGGGAAAGCAGGTCAACAGAGCCTGGATATATCACCTTACATATACTTGACATACATCTCTGTGTCTGAACACGCCTTGTCTTATGGGAGATCTTGTGTAACAGTTTTTCATTTCAGTTTGTTTGTGAAATGTCACAAAAAATGTTAATTGGTAACGTCTTCTTTTGTCTAAACATTGAATTTATCTGCTGTGCAGCCGAGCAGAGAGAAAAGCTAACAAATCAATGGTTAAAGAATTATTGCTAATCTCAAGTAATGTGTAAATTAATACATGTGTGTGAAGTTCAATCAATTAAAATGTCACAGTTCTATTTAATCCCCAAATTAGCTCAGGTTTACAGTTATTACTTTCACAAATTCAGTGTCAAGGTGTCGAACAGTGAAGCTAATGTGGAAGTCCAAAAAACTGCAGTTCCTCGAGTGTCCACTTGAGGCTGGCTGCAGATTTAAGGACATGGCTGGCTTGATTGACAGGTTGGCACCTTGTGGCTGTTAGCAAAGACGCTAAAGGCCTCTTTACCTCACACTAGCTTGACAGATGCAAGGTTGAGTTCAACATTTCCAAAATGGCACGATCGTTGGCGGGTGCCATATTGGAAATGCTGAACTCAACCTAACTACGTCTGAGCTAGTGTGAGGTAAAGAGGCGGACCTTTTCGCTAACAGCTACAGGGTGCCCTCCTGTCAAGCAAGTCAGCTATGTCCTTATTTGGGCAAAACTTGTAAGTTTGATATCTTTGAAAATACAGAGTTACCCCGTACAGTGTGTGCTGATAGAGAAATGAGCTACTCAGACCTAAACTGTTTTTTGTACCAGGTTGTAAACATGTTTATTTCTGCTGTAAAGATCGTCTTCTTTGAATGGGTGTGTATGTGGTTTGGTGTTTCTGCAGCCAGCCTCAAGTGGACGCTTGATGAACTGCAGTTCCGCATGGGCTTCATATTATAAGACCGGAGGTTAACGCTTGCGTGTGAGCTAGCATGAAGAGACTTTAGCTGCACTGCCATCTGTAACTGTGTAGCACAGTGTCATGGCGGCTTCAACAAGTCACGGTTGTGTTTTCGTTTTTGTAATGGAAGGTGAACATGTTTGTTTGCTCGCGAATAATTCACATAGCAAGAGTTATGAAAAAGGAAATAAATGAATCAGTATCAAGTTACAAGGTTAAACATTTTCAAGCCTTGAAATATGAACATGTGTGAAGACAAGAATGCTGTGTGGTTTTCCTCGTTCTTACACCAACACTACTTCTCCTATTTAAAGGTGACATATCACGCTTTTTTCATCAATATATATTGGTCTAAGAGGTCCCCAAAACATGTCTTTAAAGTTTATGCTCAAAAAAACACTTTGAAATCAGATTTTGGTCTGCCTGAAAAACCCTCTTCTGCAGCCCTCCTCAGAACACTCTGTTTTCTCTCTGACCACGCCCCCTCAGGAAGTGGATGTGCCTCGGCTGTCCAGCACGTTGATCTAATGTTTACATGTTGGCTGAATATACACGGCTGCTCAGAGATCACGTTACTTCAACCCTCTGAATCTGATCCAGAATCTGATCCTGACGGAGAGGCGCCTATAGTAGGACCTTTCTGAAGGATTGGTCACAGATTTAGTGTTTCTTGTTGTTTTATTTATCAGTATGTCGACGTGTGTCTTGGTACACAGCTATGTGGCTATGCTAACTAGCGCTAGCACTTATCCATGACCAATAAAAATCATCCACTAGATCTTCAAATCTGCAGACGTGGGGAGTAAAACCGACCTCTGCCAGAAAGGCAGCGGGACCTTTTCTGAAGGATTGGTCACAGATTTAGTGTTTCTTGTTGTTTTACTTGTCAGTATATCGACGTGTGTCTTGGTACACAGCTACAGCTACGCTATGTAGCTATGCTAACTAGCGCTAGCACTTATCAATGATAAATACAAATCATCCACTAGATCTTCAAATCTGCAGGCCTTGGGAGTAAAACTGACCTCTACCAGAAAGGCAGCGGGACCTTTCTGAAGGATTGGTCACAGATTTAGTGTTTCTTGTTGTTTTATTTGTCAATATGTCGACGTGTGTCTTGGTACACAGCTACAGCTACAGCTATGAACATGTAGCTATGCTAACTAGCGCTAGCACTTATCCATGATAAATAAAAATCATCCACTAGATCTTCAAATCTGCAGACGTGGGGAGTAAAACAGACCTTTGTGTTTATTAAGACAGCCTACAACTAGCATGCCTCCCTCCTAAGCTCCTTGTTAGCACACATTTGTGCAGGTAATGAAAAACAGAGGAGGGGTTGAGTTGTATTTTATACAGTCTATGAGCTGAACAAGCTCCGAGCTCTGACTCTGTGACAGACCGGATATTGTTGTTACGTAACAAAAACACTGAAGTCTGAAACGGCTGGTTTCACACACATTTACAGAAAGGTGTAGAAATCAAAACAGGGGCAGAATGGATTTTTTTCATTCTCGGGGGGTTTGTAGACAGGGACACATATTTCAGGTAGAGAACCATTAAAAAGTCAATTTTGCATGATATGTCACCTTTAAGGGTACAACATTTGCAGGAGTTGATTTCTTGTTATAACATATCAGTAAGGATAATACAAAGACTTGGAGTTACATATAAAGCTGTTCGCCTGCCTCAGCTCCACCTGTTTGCTTGATGCTTGGATGACAAAAGTTAGATTGACTTGGCATTTCCAATATGGCGACGGTCATCTTTGGGCAAAATGATTGACGTCACAGAAACTACATCTGTCTGTGTTTTTGAAATATAATAATTCCAATAGATGATACATATCTTGAGTAATCCTAATCTGAATTCTTGTAAAACAAATGGTGGAAATTATTTGATATGATTTTTTAACTCTTCAATTTTCAGTTGTGAGCCTCAGACATCCATCCTCAGCGCTCTGCCTGAGAGTAATTTGGTGCTAATTGGGATACAAACAAACACATTTGGTGTTTGAGCTTCTGTGTGAATAAAACATGAGTTATTAACACAGGTCACTGACTGGAAGCTGTTTGCTAATTTTTCCTCGGCAATATTTTTGTTTTGCAACATCCATGACTAAAAATTACAATCACGCTGCTTTTTTATTAAACTCAGAGGACAAAAACATCCCGCTCTGACTGTGAACAACACACTAAACTCCTGTTAAACACAAAGACGGTAATGAGAAGGTTGTTTCACGATGGCTGCTGGAGATGAAGCTGATTAGCTGCAAGACTGGGTCAGCTGCGAGTTGATTAGAGTTACACAACCCATATTTACACCCCACAGTCAGAAGCTGCCATGGAATATCAGTCATGGCTGCCTGCTGTGAGGCTTCAAGGGTTCAATTTGTCCAGAACAATTACATAAGTGAAGAGTGTGTGAGAAGAGGGCTGAGGTGTACCCAATGACTTCCACCCAGGTTTTAGAATTGGACCAAAGAACAAAGATTTTACCCTCCAAATCCTGAACCTGACAGAACTGTACAACGTGCACAGTAAGCATCTTTTTCAACATGTCTTCCATTACATTGCACAAATCAGCCTCCTTCACCTTCCTATGGTTGTCAAAATAAAGCACTAAGAGGATTTCTCTCCAATCTTCAGTTTCTATATTTGATGTTTGATTATGTCCTATTGACGTATATGATTTTAAAATACCTTTCGCCCCATGTTTGAGGACCTACTGCTTGTATTTGTTAATAATGTTCTGATTTCTCTTTGACTTGGAGCTAATCCACTGGATTGGAGGATTTGTGCGCTAATCCATTTGGCTGTGATCATATCTGTGTGTGGCAGCGAGATTATTCACCTCTTGATAAACACCTGCATCTGTATGATTTGCTCTGCCCCTCACATTGAGCCAATATGCTTTGAAAAGCTGTGAATCTGTGTCTGTGGGAGCCAAATCTGATAGATGTATTTATGAATGAGCAGAAAATCAACCGGGTTGAGTAGGAGGTGAGTATTTCCTGCTTTTCTTGGTGGTAGAAATCCAGTCTTTTAAATCATAGACGGTCATGTTGGACACAATTTCAGATTATCAAGAAAAATAATCTGCAGATCTAAAAATAACTCACGGGCAAAAGATTTCTGACATAAGGAGCTCAGACTGATAATGAAGATGTGGTTACCTCTGCAGAAAGCGGGGATACGTCTGTCTGTAGGCGAAGCCGGCTCGTCGCACTCTGACGTTCTCCAGCAGGCCGAGGTACTCCACCTGATGTTTACAGCGCTCCTGCTCAAACAGCAGAGGGGACTTCACATCGTTGGGTTTGATGCAACGAACATAGTAGGGTTCCTACAGAAGTAAAGAATGTGTTGTTAACAACTTAATAGGTTTCTAATCTGTATAAACCTGGCACTTTTCCCCTCTGCCTGTTGACACTGTGGTAAAAAGGTTAGTGTCTGTCTCAGGCTGGTCTTGAGAGTGGGGAAATGATGACAGACCAGCTACTAATGTTTTAGCCACAGTGTCAGGTTGTCTCTGGTGTCACTTTTGCTACTGAGAATTAACTGTCATTTTTATGGGGTTTCTGTCAAGATGGAGAAAAACAGAGAGGACCCATGTGCAGAAAAATAAAGATGTAAATAATAAAAGAACAAAAAGGTACAAATAAAACTTGCTAAGAAACCAAATCCAACAGAAAACACAGGGAAACCGGACAGGGGAAACAGAAACTAAATACAGAGAGTAATTAACACAGGTGTGGAACACAGGACACAGGTGAGACTAATGTGGTTAAAGGTGACATATCATGCAAAATTGACTTTTTAATGGTTCTCTACCTGAAATATGTGTCCCTGTCTACAAACCCCCCGAGAATGAAAAAAATCCATTCTGCCTCTGTTTTGATTTCTCCACCTTTCTGTAAATGTGTGTGAAACGAGCCGTTTCAGACTTCAGTGTTTTTGTTACGTAACAACAATATCCGGTCTGTCACTGAGTCAGAGCTCGGAGCTTGTTCAGCCCATAGACTGTATAAAATACAACTCAATCCCTCCTCCGTTTTTCATTCCCTGCACAAATGTGTGCTAAAAAGGAGCTTAGGAGGGAGGCATGCTAGTTGTAGGCTGTCTTAATAAACACAAAGGTCGGTTTTACTCCCCACGTCTGCAGATTTGAAGATCTAGTGGATGATTTTTATGTATCATGGATAAGTGCTAGCGCTAGTTAGCATAGCTACATAGCTATATGTCGCAGCTGTAGCTGTGTACCAAGACACACGTCAACATACTGATAAATAAAACAACAAGAAACACTAAATCTGTGACCAATCCTTCAGAAAGGTCCTGCTACAGGCGCCTCTCCGTCAGGATCAGATTCTGGATCAGATTCAGAGGGTTGAAGTAACGTGATCTCTGAGCAGCCGTGTATATTCAGCCAACATGTAAACATTAGATCAACGTGCTGGAGAGCCGAGGGCACATCCACTTCCTGAGGGGGCGTGGTCAGAGAGAAAACAGAGTGTTCTGATGAGGGCTGAAGAAGAGGGCTTTTCAGGCAGACCAAAATCTGATTTCAAAGTGTTTTTTTGAGCATAAACTTTAAAGACATGTTTTGGGGACCTCTTGGACCAATCAAAGCGTGATATGTCACCTTTAATCAAAAAAGGAGGGAAACACACAAGGTCAGGAAGTAAAAGTAGACTGGACACACAGGGATCAAGAACAAGAACTACAAAATAAAACAGGAAACACAAAGCAAGACAAAGAAACACAAGAATACAACAAGAGACATGGATCACTAAACACACAAAAGACATATGACAACACAGAATAAACACAGGGAGGAACCAAGGCATGAAACACACGTGAATCTTCAAAATGAAACAGGAAACAAAGACAGATAAAACACTAAAAATCAAAATCCAAACAACATCAACTTGTGTCAGTTTCAAGCATCAGAATCAAATGTTTAACGCATAGTTTGAAGCATATTAACTGAACAGGGACTAGCATGCCCAGTAGGCCGCATACCTCAGAAGTTAACACTTGAATGTCTAGGTTAGTAACTGCTTTTACGCTATCATCCAGATCCTAATGCATCCCTGATAAGTCCTGGTTCTGTTCAAGTTTTTTGCCTGTTAAAGGAAGTTTATCCTTCCTGTTGCTGTGGACGTGCCAGACACCAGCTGCTATAACTCCTACTATCCATCTCACCGCTATCATCTCTCTCTCTCTTCATCTCCCTCTCTCCCTCTCTCCAACACGTTCTCAGCAGATGTGTGTCTAACATGAGTCTGGTCCTGCTGGAGGTTTCTGCCTGTTAAAGGAAGTTTGTCCTTGCCACTGTAACTTGCTAAATGCTGCAAAGTGCTCTGCTCATGGTGGATTAAGATGAGATCAGACTGAGTCCTGTCTGTAAGATGGGACTGGATCTTATCCTGTCTTGATGTTGGGTCGGTCTAGACCTGCTTGTAAACACTTATAATTAAACCGCTCATAGCTAGATATTAACTTCATTTGTGTCTTTTATTTGACAGATAACGATGAATTGATGAAGCACATTTTCAGAATCAGAACCTCTTCTTCCTCAGCTCCTCTGTGCTTATTTCACACTCTGAGGATCATGTGTGGGGAGTGGGTTGATAGCTGTCCATTTAAAAGGATCAAATCATACAGAGGTCCACTATGCAGCCACATACGAGTGCTCAAACAGCTTTAAAGTGATCTGAAGTGCAGGAAAACTTTCTGGGTTGTCTGTGTTGAAGCTATTTCAGAATTTCTAGAGGTGGTTAAATTGCGTTTTGCTTCCTCTTCAGCGCCGCTTTCAAAGTGATATCGAATCCTGACTCCTCACCTTGCTGGCCAGGTTCTCCACCAACAGGATCATGGAGTTTTTGAAGAGCGTTGCAGCCGTCAGCGGTCTTTTGGTGACCTCGGTGATGCTCAGTTTGCCCTCCGGCCACATCGCTTTCAGTACCGGGTTGGAACTAAACAGACGGATCAAAACAGGTGATAACGGATTAGAATCACAGTGAAGGTCAGTGTTTGAGTCCTACTATCATTTAAAGGCTTTATTTAAATCACTTAAATCTCTTATCCTGCAAAGTTTAAATCTTAAAGTTGACCTAAAAGAAAGAAATGATGCTTTAATCAAATTATTAGCGCTGATGTTGAAACACTTTTGGCTGCTATCCAGATATTATCCTCTTGACCCGAACAAAGAGTATAATAAAAAGCACATTAGACAGGTCAGGAATTACTAGACCTCACATTTATATTCAGCAGAGGAAAAACACCAGAGGATTGAAGAGGAGGGGGAGGAGGAGTGAGGGGATAAGAGCAAGCTGAAAGGGGATTAGTTGCACGAGACCCTTGCTGTTTTTTTTAGGAGGGGTGTCATGTAATTAAAGTGCTGGAGGGGGGTTGATTGAAGCTGTGTGTGAGTGTGAGTGTGTGTGTGTGTGTGTGTGTGTGTGTGTGTGTGTGTGTGTGTGTGTGTGTGTGTGAGTGTTGTTACCTGTTGTACAGCAGTCTTTTGAAATCCTGGAACAGAGTGTCTTTGTTCTTATCAATAAAGCCCACCACTGAGTACCTGTGAGGAGAGAGGAGGGTGAATACATGTGTGCACTCACTTCTACAAACACCTTTGTTCGGTTTGCACTTATCATTAAAGTCTTAAAGCAGCAATTTCATAACTGCAGAGGAAACCGTGAATGAGGACTCAAACATGACCCAGAAACACTGACTGAAACATTATTTAAGATGGACTGAGGCGAAGTGGAAATCTATTCTGTGGTCCAAAAAATCCATATTTGACGTTCTTCTTGGAAATCATGGATGCACACTTCAGAAGCTAGCATCCTTAATGATCCCTGATATCTAAACAGGATCCAGAGATGCTTCTGACTTCTCTGGGCTTTTAAGATTGCCTGAAATGGAAAACTGCCCCGTGGTCTGACGAAACAAAATTTGACATTCTTCTTGGAAATCATGGACACCGCATCCTGTGATCAGCACACAGCTTGTGATGGTATAAGGATGCATAAGTGTCCACAGCATGGGTAGCTTACACATCTGGGAAGGCTCCATTAATACTGAACAATATATACAGGTTTAGGAGCAACATATGCTGCCATCCAGACCATGCCTTTTTCAGGAAGACCTTGTATAATACAGCAAGAAGACGCCAAACTACATTCTGCATGTAGTACAACCATAGAGTGTATAATAAATGGACGTAGTATCTGTGACCCATCTTTTCCTGTGCGCTGCTTTAAAGCCAGTGGTCAATGGCTGCCATATTGGAAATGCTGAACTCAACCAAACTTCGTCCGAGCTAGTGTGAGGTAAAGAGGCGGACCTTTAGCTTTTTCGCTAACAGCTACAGGGTACCCTCCTGTCAATAGAGAAATGAGCTATTCAAACCTAAACTGTTTTTTGAACCAGGCTGTAATCATGTTTATTTCTGCTGTAAAGGTCGTCTTCTTTGAGTGGGTGTGTAGGTGGTTTCCTGTGTTTCTGCAGCCAGCCTCTAGTGGACACTCCATGAACTGCAGTTTTTAACACTTCCGCATGGGCTTCATATTTTAAGACCAGAGGTTGGCGCTTGATGACAACAGCATGGCTCTATAGTGTCAGAGTCCAGGTGCTAAACTGGCCTACCTGCAGTCCCGACTTGTCACCTATTAAAAACATTTGGTGCATCATGACACAAACTGGACTCCTGGGTTCCCAAATGAGTGTTGCTAAAAGAAGAGGTGATGCAACATGATGGTGAACATGTCCCTGTCACAACTGGTTTAAGAAGGACTGAGATAAAGTGGAAAACTCTCCTGTGGTGGAAACAAAATTTGACATTCTTTTTGGAAATCATGGACGCCACTTTTTTTCTCCCCAACATCTTAAAATTGTCTGAACTTTTTTGGACTTGGGATTATATTACTTGCTGCGTTCTCTCATTAGCTCACCCCAACTTCTAGTGGAAACTATACAAGAGGGCCGGCTGTAAAAAGGATGGACGGGGGTGCTGGTTTAGAGAAGGCAAAGTCCTTGATGCTCTGGTTGGTGAGACCATTTGCAGCATGACACTCTCATCCTCATCCCCCTGCATAACACATCCCTTTTCAGCTGTCCTTTCCAAGAAACGCCTTAGGCAAACTTCTTTGAATGGGTGTGTAGGTGGTTTCCTGTGTTTCTGCAGCCAGCCTCAAGTGGACGCTTGATGAACTGCAGTTTTTAACACTTCCGCATTGGCTTCATATTTTAAGACTGGAGGTTTCCACTTGATGACAACAGCATGGCTCTGTAGTAGAAGAGTCTGGGTGCTAAACTGGCCTGCCTGCAGTGTCGCTTTGTCACCTATTAAAAACATTTTGTGCATTATGAGACAAAAATCTGAGATGTTCCACTTTCACAACCCAGGAAGTGGACTCCTGGGTTTCCAAACAAGTGTTGCTAAAAGAGGTGATGCAACATAATGGTGAACATGTCCCTGTCCCAACTGGTTAAAGAAGGACTTTGGTGAAGTGGAAAACTGTCCTGTTGTGGAAACAAAATTTGACATTCTTTTTGGAAATCATGGACGCCACTTTTTTTTCTCCCCAACATCTTAAAATTGTCTGAACTTTTTGGGACTTGGGATTATATTACTTGCTGCGTTCTCTCATTAGCTCACCCCAACTTCTTGTGGAAACTTTACAAGAGGGCCGGCTGGAAAAAGGAGGGACGGGGTTCGGGTTTAGAGAAGGCAAAGTCCTTGATACACTGGTTGCTGAGACCATTTGCAGCATGACACTCCCATCCTCATCCCCCTGCATAACCCATCCCTTTTCAGCTGTCCTTTCCAATTAACGCCTTAGGCAAATTTTGCTCCCAGTCCGGCCTTGGATGAATCTTTAAATTCATGCTGCCAAGAATTTTGTTAGCAGCCTCTGTGGAGGCCACAGAGTCCTTGTTATGTTCATGGTCCCTGTTTGTGGTGTTGTGGCCTTTGTGGCACTCTAACAACAGTCCTTTGACACTTTAAGTCAATTACAGCACATTTATTTCCATTTCTGGTGTTTCGAATACAAATTACCTAGATCTTTTGACCAGGGCTGCACACTTTCATGCATTGGGTTGCTGCCATCTGATTGGCTAATGCAAAGATAATAGCACAGGCGAGCAGGTGTGCAAGTGCACCCAAGAAAATTGGTGTTAATTAGAGGTTTGAGTCCATCTAAATATACACTCACCCTCACACACCGCCACATGTTAATAAACACTCTTGATCATTTGTGCTGTTTGCGCTGATCCTGCTGTTTTGCACCCCGCTGTGAGGTGATGTAAGAGCCCGCTCTGAGTGGCTCAGGGATCAATCAGGGCAGCCAGCCGGGCTCTGCCCCCCTGCCTGAGTCCTCCCCTGGGTGGCACCCACTTATGGGCTCAACACGTTTCCCTGAGAGCTCTTTAGGGGACTTAGCGTGTGTGATTTATTCATTTGAATGATGTCCAAGTACTCAGGGGATTGCAAAAGTAGTGCTGTCATTTTAGGGAACGTCCTCCATTGAAGATCTCGTTGAAATGTGTGTGTGCAGCAGAGTTTATCTGAGTCTGCTCTTTTGGATGTGAAGTATGCACAGTACAGAGAGTATTTTCAGTGTCATTGAACTGTTTTCTGTACTCTGCTGCAGATACTAAGCCGACTGCGTCTGTGTTTGCACTTGCTCCTCATTCTTATAAAATACGGGCCTCAAATTAGAAGTTAAAGTCAGAAAATGAAGCGTGAGAAATGTTCTTTGATCAGTTTTTACTCGTTCACATTAATCAACATTAATCCACATTTCCATTTTGAGTTACTTGATGCCCTGACTTCTTTCTGCAGAAAATGAGGGGATTAAAATTCAAAATGAGGTTGTCAAATGAAGCCGTTTAGGGTCACATGAGATGACTTCCATGCAGGCCCCTTTTTTTTTAAACTGGAGCTGGCATAATATCCTGAATGTTACAGTCAGAGTGTGACCTCAAAGTGACACTTCTCTCACGCATGATCAGAACATTTCGACTGCTACGGTTTCAGCTCAGTTGCTTAAGCTGCAGCCGTCTGACACGGAGTTAACTGATATGATCTGTGTTATTGTTCTGGTTCAGATTCATTAATCTGTAGTGACTGACATGTGGATGCCTGAGCGCTGCAGCTGGCTGTGTCTTGCTGTTTGTGTTTTGGTTATGTAACTTGGTGGGCTGTGAAACTGAATTGTCCTCCTGGGATGAATAAAGTTGTCTGGGTTTGAATCCGTTTAAATATTGGTTAATACATTTTGAAGTTAGCTAAAAAACGGCAGATATATTAAAAACAGAAATCATGAAAATCAAATCACAGAGTCTGCAGAAATGTTATTTTACAACTTTAGTGTTCTTACTGGACTTAAACTTTCATCTATCGAAGGCATTATCCTCAGAGAGTTGGTGGAAAAAATTATGCTGCAGTATTTTTTTTAATGTGTACACAAATGCCAAGTATTGATCTGTCATTTAATTCATCTTGATACCAGAATTATGAACTTTGAAGCAATATTAGTACAAATATCAACAAAAATCTGGACACCCAAAACCGGTTACTTTCCTTATTTTTGAACTGCAACTTGTGCCGATATGGAAAAAGTCACTGAACCAGGGATGATTTAAAGGTGACATATCATGCAAAATTGACTTTTTAATGGTTCTTTACCTGAAATATGTGTCCCTGGCATGTCTATTTATCATGGATAAGTGCTAGCGCTAGTTAGCATAGCCACATAGCTACATGTTCATAGCTGTGTACCAAGACACACGTCTACATACTGACAAATAAAACAACAAGAAACACTAAATCTATGACCAATCCTTCAGAAAGGTCCTCCTACAGGCGCCTCTCCGTCAGGATCAGATTCTGGATCCGATTCAGAGGGTTGAAGTAACGCAATCTCTGAGCAGCCGTGTATATTCAGCCAACATGTAAACATTAGATCAACGTGCTGGACAGCGGAGGCACATCCACTTCCGGAGGGGGCATGGTCAGAGAGAAAACAGAGTGTTCTGAAGAGGACTGAAGAAAAGGGGTTTTCAGGCAGACCAAAATCTGATTTCAAAGTGGTTTTTTTGAGCATAAACTTTAAAGACATGTTTTGGGGACCTCTTAGACCAATATATATTGATGAAAAAAGCGTGATATGTCACCTTTAAAGGGACCTTTTTCCTAATCATATAAAAGTAGTTGAATTCAGATTCATTTATAAGTCTAAAGCTAAGAAAACAGTCGACAGTCTGCAGGTAAACTATGTCAAATTGGTTTGCAGAGTGTGGCTAACACTAGCAGAGCTAGCAGCTCCAGGTTAACGTCCACATGCCTGTGCTGGTTCCTCATTGCTCGGGTGGAGTAGTTATATGTCAGTTTAACCAGACACAGCCTACATACAACTTTATCTCCATTTACTAGATCAATATACTGAAAAACTACTGTCATCTGTATTTGTTTACATCCAGGTAGTACAGCTTTATAGCAGTAGCCATTAACCGGAGCTACAGCCCCAGCTAGTGGCGGCTTGCTGCACTGCAGCTCAGACCCAGCATGTGATCAGCATTTTGGACCTACAATTATACAAACATCAATAATCTGTTTACCCGGGGCGCTGGTGGCCTAGCGGTCTAAGCGCCCCACATATAGAGGCTACAGTCCTCGTCGCAGGGGTCGCCGGTTCGATTCCCGGCCGGTCGACCATTTCCTGCATGTCTTCCCCCACTCTCTACTCCCCACATTTCCTGTCTGTCTCCACCTGTCCTATAAAATAAAGGCAAAAGGCCAAAAATATAACTTAAAAAAAAAAAAAAAAAAAATCTGTTTACACGACAAGTGATTGGTACTGCCTAGCGAGGGTTATTGAAAGGCCTGCTTGTAATATAATGTTTAATCTATGATGCTATATTCATTTTTTATTTACTTTTATGAATGTTTTTCTTTTATTCACTCCTTGTTTTTATTTGTTTGAATGATTTTTGATTTGTTTTATTGTTTTAGTTCCTTTTTTTTTTTTACCTAGCTGTGCCTTTAAGTTGTTCCTCTTATTTCTCCCTGCTTTGCTTTGTAAATGATTGTTTTTTAAGATGTAAAGCACATCTGTTTTGATAAGTGCTATATAAATAAACTTTCTTCTTCTTCGTCTTCGTCTTCTTCTTCATTATACTCGTAATAGTAATAAAAGGAGAATGCATCTTAATGACTGTGATTCTAAGAAGAAGCAGTGAATTTTTCAAAAGTAGACTCTTTATTTTCATGTGCAACAAAGTTAAATTGAAGGTTGTTTTGTAAATGTATACAGCTGAATTTGTGCTCTCTCAAATATAGTGTAATGACGGCCTGAATGCCTCTGAAAATGCTCACTAATGGTTTTATAATGAAGAGTTATTTGGCTCCATGGCTGAGAGATGGGTGAGTTAATAATAAAGAAGAAGGGTTATTGAATGAGTGTTTCTCCTGGAGCAGCCACAATCCCAACACTGTGGTTTCAGTTTGCAGCTCTGAGGCATGAATATGTAAAACTGTGAAAAAGAGTCTCTGGTAAAAGCTCCCCTTGAATAATAAATAAAACTTTAAGATACTTACACCACGTCGCCTGCGTAGTGCCTGATGCGAAAGTCTCTGTCAAACTCCAGGCTCTTGTCAGTCGGTGAGAGCTGTGGAGAAACAGACGTGCAGCAGAGTGAGCGATAGTAAAGCCTTTACTCAGAGAAAAACACTGTCAACATTTATCTGAAACATGTCTCCAGTCCTCAGTCCTGATGAGCAAACTGCAAGTCAAATCCAATCCCTTCACGACTCTTCCTGTCTTTTAGTTCTTACGCAACGAACAGACAGAAACAGAAATATCACTTCTTATGCTTCATCAGATCAGTTTCTAACATGTTTGGCTCTTTATAGATGTGTCCTAGGCAATGTTTGGCAGATTACACATAAAGAATCATACAGGAAACATTCACTGTAACCATGAGAAGGAATGACAAGAGTCTGGTCTCTGAGAGTCGACCATTAAACTGAGCTGATGATGAATATTTCCTTTTTGGGTTGAAACAAAAACAAACAAGTAAAAACAAGTTATTTTGATGCACGTTCATTTAAAATCATCTAATATTGGATATCTGTTTTTATAGTTTCTGCAAGCAACAAGATTAAATCAACAGTAACCCGGGACTTCCACCAGATCCATGTCTCTGAGCCGGACCATGAGCTGGAGTCATGTGACCGAGGTTTTCCCTTGGTAATCACTGAATCAAGGATTCTCCTCATCCATGTTGTCTTTCTGGTCCTCTGAAAACCTCTGACCTGTTGACTCCAGTCCTGGTTTTGGTGCCTGACTTCCTGTCCCACTCCATCTGCTCTGTTGAGATTGCAGTCGTAGCTCAACGGAGTGGATCCAGTCTCTTTAAATCCTAAACTATCATCAGTATGGACAATTCTAGCATGTTACCTTGCTAGGACTTATACTCCTAAGCCTTGAGTTGTCTGTGTAAAGGCTGACAAATCAAGAAACATAAGACTACATCTCCAAGTCTTTTTGTGTTTGTGTCTCCGTTACAGAGTTGGCCAGGGAGCTGGGTTTCTCTGTGGACGAGATCAACTTCATCCGAGTGGAGAACCCCGACTCCCTGACAGCACAGAGCTTCATGCTCCTAAAGACATGGATGCACAGGGATGGTAAAAAATGCCACAAGTAAGCAGCGTGTCTGAGTGAGAGAAGGAAAGTGACACAGTGTCATGGTTTATACCCAGGGTCCAGTTGTTCAAGATAATAATAATAATAATAATGCATTTTATTTATAGGAGCCTTTCTTGGCACTCAAGGTCACCTTACAACATTAAAAACAAACAGAGTTTAAATAACAAACAGGAAATAAAACACAATTTAAAAAATGTTAAGTGAATGGACAGAGGAGTTGTGGTCAGATAAAGTAAGCCAGTTTAAACAGATGGGTTTTGAGTTTGGATTTAAAATGTGGGAGTAAGTCAGTATTACGGAGGTCAGGTGGGAGAGAGTTCCAGGGCGACTGAAGGCTCTGCTCCCCATGGTAACAAGGCGAGCAGGGGGGGGACAGTGAGGTGGATGGAGGAGGAGGATCTGAGGGTGCGGACGGGTGTGGCAGTATGGAGGAGGTCAGAGAGATATGGAGGGGGCGAGGTTGTGTATGGATTTGAAGGTGAGGAGAAGTATTTTGTAGTTGATCCGGTGTGTGATGGGGAGCCAGTGGAGCTGTTGCAGGGTGGGTGTGACGCGGTGGATGGAGGCGGTGCGTGTGATGATACGGGCGGATGAATTTTGAACCGGTTGTAGTTTATGGAGGGTTTTGTGGGGGAGACCAAACAGAAGGGAGTTGCAATAGTCCAAACGGGAGGTGACGAGGCTGTGAACAAGAATGGCGGTGGAGTGGAAGATGCGAAGTAGAAGTCTTGGGCATCTGATCCAGAGGGCTCCGACCTGCCGGATCGGAGACGCAGACAGTACGCTACGGAGTGGATCCAGTGGAAGTTAACACACCAACTAGAATAGAAACCTATCAGATCTGGGGCTGCGATTGATCAGAGATGGACTGGACACAGATCTTGTTATGGTCCTGATTTTTTTGTTATTTGCCCTAACCCTCTCTCTCTCTGCCTGCAGGTTGCATGGGTAGGGGCGGGGCTGGTCTCCTCAGGAGTGAGGCTCATCAGGCACACCTGTCCCTGATTTTCTCATCAGCACTGGCTTCTTAAGCTGCCACCAAACACTCCTCCAGTGCCAGATTATTTTCCTCTAGCCGCATGCTCCATGTCCCATTGTAGCCTTGCTCCTGAGGAGATTCAAGCCACGCTTTCTGTGTACTTATCTCGAGTGTTTTCCAGAGGATTGATTCCTAGTTTTTTGTTTGTGAGTTTTTTGATAGAACCTTTTTCCCCCTTTTTGGGTGATTTTGTGTTACTCCTAGTTTTGTACTTTTTCTCAGTTGTTTTTACCCGCAAGACGCTTTAGTTGAACCTTGGTTTTTAGTTTAATAAATATTTTTTTCCCTGTACTCTGCATTTGGGTCCTGGTCCTTTGCTCAAGCCGTAACAGATCTGGTGGAATTTGGCCGTTAGAGAAAAACTGCAGCCTCATGAAGCACAGTTGCAGAAAACAGCAGTACCTCAAAGTCTGAGGCAAAAAGTCTGGTTACTGCATTCATACCAATAAACTCTGGATAAATCGTCCATCAAATGTATGACAAACACAGTCTCTGTGTGTTTGTAAGCACTGCTTTGTGAAGAAAACGCGCACAATGATTTACAAAACTGCTAAAGCAACTGTAATAGTAGAAGCAGTGATGCAGAAATCACTGTCAGGGCAGATAAAGCCGAACAGAGAAGAGGAGGAGAAGGAGAGCAAAGACGGAGTGGTGAATAAAATCTCAAAGACGCCGAGAGGGGCCGAGGAAGACGAGAGGGAAGAGGAGAGGAGGTGATATAGCGTGATGAGAGAAGACAAGCAGAGAGAGAGTGTGAAAGTGTGTGAGCTAGTGGAGCCTGTATGTAGGACAGAAGCATGAATGAAAACCCAGAGAACATCGCCACATCATCTCATCAGCGCTCTCGTTTCATCCTCATCTGCAGAGACGCCTGTGACAGGTTTGTGATGTGCAGAGAGAAGTTGTGTGCATGTGTGTGTGTGTCTGTGTGTGTGTGTGTGAGTGTGGCTCACTAAAAGAGTTCTGCTGACATCAGTGATTAGAGGGAGACAGAAGTGGAGAGAGGTATCCTGAGCTCTCATAACAATCCCAAAGAGAGAGAAGTGATTAGCATATCAGTATGAAGAGGCAGCCGTGCAGGAAGCAGCAAGATTAAAGCTTCTGATAACACTAAAGGTGCATTTCCACCAAGAGTTCCAGGGTCTTTTAGCCCCCAGAACTACTTAACCCTGAACTAAAAGGTTCCTGTGCCCCCCATTGTTGTCTGTGTTTTGACCACAGGCTGAAGTCCCGGGTAGATTGTGCAAATCAGGCCAGTGACGTATGGAGAAAAAAAAAAAAAGTAAATGCACTACACCACCAGACCAGTAGAGGGCAGTAAAACAAAGATGAAGGCCATTCATCACAGATGACACCATAGAAGCAGACGGACAGGCAGGTATCATTATGAGCAACACAACAGTTAGCCTGGCACTGTTTTAGATGGTGCTATATTTCATCACAGATGGATTCACTGAATCAACACGTGAGAGGAGATAAGCGTGAGTAGCGGAACACCGGGAGGAGAGACGCATTCACGGTGGGCTGAGAGAAGACTACTGTTACAAGCTGCTAAATCAAGAGAATCACAGCTTCTTCTTTTGAAAAGTACACACACATACAAAAAAGATAGAACAAATAAAAACTAATGAAAGAAAGAAATCAAGTGAATCACAGATGAAAAAAACAATGACTGTGAATGGTTTTGGGAAAAATTAAAAAAAAAAAAATGTTTAAAAAAAAAAATGTTTGAAAAAAAAATTTGACAAAAAAAAATAAAAATAAAAAATTTTGGAAAAAAAAAATTTGAAAAAAAAAATTTGACAAAAAAATTTGAAAAAAAAAATTTGAATTTTTTTTTTTTTTGAAAAAATATAATTTGACAAAAAAGTTGACCCGGAGCCTGTCGAAAAAATAAATGTTCCTCAAATTTGAAATTGTTCTCCCAAAGCAGAAAAAACTTGAAAAAAAGTGAAAATTTTGCGCCTGCAGTTTAAAACATGGAAAAAGCAATGAATGAATCAACACGTGAGAGGAGATAAGCGCGAGTAGCAAAGACGTTTCAACACGGCTTTAAAATCCTTTTGAACTCAAAAAGCCGTGGCAGAGATCGGCCGGTGTTTTGGTTTAAACAGCGACCCTGTTAACTGGAGACTCTCAGCCGGATGCATCCCTCATAAACGTCTTTAGACGATCATTAAATATCTGATGAGGATATTGAATCTTAAAACTCCCTCTGTGTTTCAACAGCTGTGTAAACTCCACAAACACTGACGCGTTCAGCTGAAGGTCTCCAGTTTACAGGGTCACTTTTAGAACCGGAACACCGGGGAGAGACGCATTCATGATGTCAGTCTGAGAGAAGACTACTGTTACAAGCTGCTAAATCAAGAGAATCACAGCTTCTTCTTTTGAAAAGTACACACATACAAAAAAGATAGAACAAATAAAAACTAATGAAAGAAAGAGAAATCAAGTCAATCACAGATGGAAAAAACAATGACTGTGAAAATGTTTTTTGGACAAATTTGAAAAAAAAAATTTGAAAAAAAAAAATTTTGAATAAAAAAAATTTTGAAAACAATTTTGACAAAAAAGAAAATTTGACAAAAAAAAATTGAAATTTAAAAAAAAAAAAAAAAAAAATTGACCAAAAAAAAAAGACAAAAAAGTTGACCCGGAGCCTGTCGAAAAAATAAATTTTCCTCAAATTTGAAATTGTGCTCCCAAAGCAGAAAAAACTTGAAAAAAAGTGAAAATTTTGCGCCTGCAGTTAAAAACATGGAAAAAGCAATGAATGAATCAACACGTGAGAGGAGATAAGAGCGAGTAGCAAAGACGTTTCAACACGGCTTTAAAATCCTTTTGAACTCAAAAAGCTGTGGCAGAGATCGGCCGGTGTTTTGGTTTAAACAGCGACCCTGTTAACTGGAGACTCTCAGCCAACTCTTTAGACGATCATTAAATATCTGATGAGGATATTTTGAAATCTTAATAAAAAACTAAACTAGTAAACATTCCCAGGAACTCCCTCTGTGTTTCAACAGCTGTGTAAACTCCACAAACACTGACACGTTCAGCTGAAGGTCCCCAGTTTACAGGGTCACTTTAAAAACCGGAACACCGAGAGGAGAGACGCATTTATGGTGTGCTGAGAGAAGACTACTGTTACAAGCTGCTAAATCAAGAGAATCACAGCTTCTTCTTTTGAAAAGTACACATACATACAAAAAAGATAGAACAAATAAAAGCTAATGAAAGAAAGAGAAATCAAGTGAATCACAGATGGAAAAAACAATGACTGTGAATGGTTTTGGGAAAAATTTGAAACAAAAAAATGTTTGAAAAAAAATGTTTGAAAAAAAAAATGTTTGAAAAAAAAAATGTTTGAAAAAAAAAAATTTGATAAAAAAAAAATTGAAACAAAAAAGAATTTGACAAAAAAAAATTTTACAAGAAAAAATTTGAAAAAAAAATGTTTGAAAAAAAGAATTTGACAAAAGAAAAATTGAAAAAAAATGTTTAAAATTTTTTTTTTTTTGAAAGCTGAAGGTCTCCAGTTTACAGGGTGACTTTCAAAACCGGAACACCGGGAGGAGAGACGCATTCACGGTGTGCTGAGAGAAGACTACTGTTACAAGCTGCTAAATCAAGAGAATCACAGCTTCTTCTTTTGAAAAGTACACACACATACAAAAAAGATAGAACAAATAAAAGCTAATGAAAGAAAGAGAAATCAAGGGAATCACAGATGTGTTGTGGACGATGTGTGGAATAAGAACGCTGCGGTTAATCTACCAATCAGACACGTTCAGCATTGCAGGCCCTGTCCCCTGAAAGTACTACCCTCCAAGCAGGGGCTTTTTAGGGGGAGATTAACTACCCCTGAACTAAATTCAGACTCTGGTTCCTCCAGTTGAAACACACGTAGTTCAGGGGTAAAGTTCCTCCGGTTGAAAAATGCCTTAAGGAAGAAAACTCCAACTGCTGTTTGCAGAAACTGAAGTACAGTGACGCAAAAACAGGAGGATATACATGCAAAAATAGAGGCCAGGAATCATCCAGGGCTGCACAATTCATCACTATATTATCAAAAGTGCAATATGATCTAAAGCATGGAGTGAAAAGCAACAGAAGGAGAGCAACAGAGGAAACACAGCCAGTAAATCAAACTTTTAAAGCCGCTCACTTCTACCTCGATGCTATTTCCGTCAGTCGAGCTGTTACACTCTGTTCCATCACTTTAGGTCTTTGTGAAACGCTGAGTGACTCATCGGGCTCAGTGCTCTCAGACTCACACACTCACACACACACACACAGGCGCGCACACGCTCTTACTCTCAGACAATCAAACACACAATGGAAGAAGGACCGATCCAGTACGAGCGAAAATATCCCAAACACAATACAAACCCCTCAGACACACAGACGGATTTACATCAGAGAGTTAAACGAATCAGTCGGCCTTGTTTCAGGTCCAAACAATCAAAACCTCTCAGGGCTTCGCAGCAAAGCTCCGACAGATCCAAGAGGAACCGCTCACTGAAATCACCACTACACTGTGTACCTCCGGAAGTCTGCTCCAGCATTGAGCGGCATCCAGAGAAAAGTTTACTGCCTCAGTAACTTACTCAGAAAACAAAGGAAGGAAATGTGATCCGATAAGATGATTTGATGTCCTCAGTTAGAGACGCTTCCTGAGAACCGCCTGTAAATCTCATACATATGCTGGTATCTGATTTGCCTTAGACAGACTAAAATATGGCGATGGGTAAATGTGAGATGCTAGTTGAAGTGGCGTACAAACAACAAGATTATCAGGCTGAGTTTGAGTCCAACAAAAGTTGGAAAATGAAAGGTTTTCTGTTTCTAAAAATGATCCTGCAAGATTCTCCTGCAGTGTGAGGTGTGTTTGGAGTGATCTTCCTTCCCTTGGTCTGCTTAGAACGTAATCAAGGCTGCATTGATTTGAAATCATAAATATTGCACATGTTCAGTATTAATAATCTGATGCTCAGTATTAACAATCTGACATAAAGGATGTGTGATAGTGTGTTTTGTGCATGGTGAAAAGTTACAAAGGCAAAAAGGGGCCACATGGAGAAAGTTTGAGATCCAATTTCCAACAGCGTTCCTTGTTTCTTGAACCATTTTATTCTGAATGGTGACGTCATTTACAAAATTAAGATTCTGCTGGAGGGGCGCTGTTGGCCTAGCGGTCTAAGTGCCCCACATACAGAGGCCGGTCGACCATTTCCTGCATGCCTCGCCCCGCTCTCTACTCCCCACATTTCCTGTCTCTCTTCAGCTGTCGTATCAAATAAAAGGCAAAAAGCCCAAAAATATAACTTTAAAAAGATTCTGCTGGATTGAAAATGACTTCAAATTAGCCAATAAGAGCACAATGTGATTAAGAAATGTTTACTAAGGTAATAAATCAACTTAGAAGTGGGGTGACTTTCTAAAAGATGGTGGCAGTCAGTGGAGTCGCCCCCTGCTGGCCACTAGAAGGACTGCAGGTTAAAGCCACTTCTGCTTTACAAAAAATTCAAGATTTCTATGTCAAGCTTGATTTAACCAATTTCATTCACTGTCAAGTTAAACTGGCCAGCTTTATGAATATTTGAAACACACACACACACACACACACGCACACACACACACACACACACACAATGTTTTCGGAGTTAAATTAATTAGTGTGGCAGAAAATAAACAAACATGCATGAATGAAAACACACAAACACACCGCGAGACAAACAGATGCACCCTCAGACAGACAGACTGCATCTGCTGGAAGCCGCTCCTCACCTCATCCATCTCAATCAGTCACACTCCAACACACACACACACACACACACACACACACACACTGTAAACACACATATAAACAGACACACACACACATCTTGGCAGCTTTAACTTTAGCAGCTCCTCTGTGTTTGGGTTTCAGCCTAATGTTTCAACTGAGGGTGTGATGTGGTGTGTGTGTGTGTGTGTGTGTGTGTGTGTGTGTGTGTGTGTGTGTGTGTGTGTGTGTGTGTGTGTGTGTGTGTGTGTGTGTGTGTGTGTGTGTGTGTGTGTGTGTGTGTGTGTGTGTGTGTAAATAGAGAGGGCACACTAATAGAAACAGAACAAGGTCAGAATAATGAGAAGAGGGAGAGAGGAGCATGAGCCAATCGGCCACAGAGAGAGAGAGTTAAATGAGGACTTTGAATTCAGCAGACATTCAGCACTGTAGGAAAACCAATGCTGATCAATCAATCAATCCTATTTAACCTGCAGCGTGTAATCCCCAGAGTACTCATGACCTAAACCACTGACATAATTACTCAAGGAAACCTGGGTAAACGTAGAGCTGAAGCAACACATGAATTCATCTCAAATCAAAGGTTTCTATTTTTATCCAAGAGTAAAAATGAAGCTTGAAAACTTGAATTTGTACAAAATGTCCCAGGTGGCAGAAGTTGACAACTTATGATGCTAAATTTTTGGTACCATTAGGAGCTGACTGTAGCCGAAGTTGTGCAAAGTATAGAGGGAACATCATTAAATCCTAGCAGCTCAAACATTCAAGATACTTCTCTTCTGTTAAAAATAACTGCAGAGTAACTCATTTTTACAGTAGCTGCAGTGGGAACGCCAGTGCTGCTAATTCAGGCAGTAAAACTCAGTGATTACTCAGAGCAGCTTCAGGCGGATCACTGCACGAATGTGAAGCAGGAGCAGGAGTGCAGAAAAGGTGCAACTTCAGCAAAAGTATCCTCTGCACCAGCAGAGCTTACAAAACACAATATCAGAAGCATGTGGAGGAGCATGAGCTCCACTTCCCTGTTAATGAGTTTGTCAATTAACATGTCGGACTGCAGGGGAATCCTGCTGGCTGACAACGCTGAGGTTCACATTTCACAACAGCCAGAGGTAACCGAGGTCCTAAAACTAAAGATGTTCAATTTGCAAAGACGACAGAGAGGTGTATCATCAACATAGCCGAGAGGGTGCAACTAACATTTGCTGTAAGGTTATCCTGTTGTTAATTGAGAAGATAACTCGCTCATGTTTTCAGCATAACTGCATCAAATTATAACCCAAAATAGAGACAGTGAAATGAAACTTTTTCAGTGGTGAAAAGCTGGAGATCTTCATCATCATTTACCAGACTGACTCTTTTATTCTCAGTCTTACTCATCAGTCTGCTGATACCAGAAGTGTACTGTTGCTCAAGTGTACTTTTCATTGGTGTCCGTATGTCTCTGTTTGTATTTATGTTATCATTTTTGCACAAGCTGCTCCAAACAAATTGCTCCTAGAGGGATTAATAAAGTTGTCTGAATTGAATGAATCAGCTGAATAGAATCCAGTCCTCTTTCAGCCTTTAAATGTACTCCACTCAACTCTTTTAAAGTGCTTTTCATACAAATGTGCAGCACCGGCTCCTGCTGCTCTGTATTCCTTCAAGAAATCTTCACTGTGATGATGAACACTGTTGTGTTCGAGCTAGAGAACTGGTTGCCATCTGCTATAAAACAGAGGTGAGACAAAGAAGAAGAAGAAGAAGAAGAAGAAGAAGAAGAAGAAGAAGAAGAAGAAGAAGAAGAAGAAGAAGAAGAAGAAGAAGAAGAAGAAGAAGAAGAAGAAGAAGAAGAAGAAGAAGAAGAAGAAGAAGCCGAAGAAGCAGAAGAAGCAGAAGAAGCAGAAGAAGAACAAGACAAATAACAAGAAGAAGAGACAAGAAGAAGCAGCCAAAGAAGAAGAAAAGAAGAGGAAGAGAAGAGGAGAAGAAGAAAAGAAGAAAGAAAACAAGACAAAACAAGAAGAACAGAGAACAAGAAGAAGCAGCCAAGAAAAGAAGAAGAAAGAAGAAGAAGAAGAGAATGAAGAGAAGAAAAGAGAAGAAGAGGAGAAAGAAGAAGAATAAGAGTCGAGGAAGAGGAAGAGAAAAAAAAGAACAAAACAAGAACAAGAAGCCGAAGAAGAAGAGAAGAGAAGAAAAGAAGAAGAAGAAAATAAAGAAGAAGAAAGAGAAGAAGAAGCAGCCGAATAAGAAGAAGAAGAAGAAGAAGAATAAGAAGAAGCTGAAGAAGAAGAAGAGAGGAAGAAAAGAGTAGAGAAGAGAAGAAGAGAAGATAAGAAGCGCCGAAGAGAAGAAAGAAGAAGAAGCAGCCGAAGGAGAAGGAGAAGGAGAAGAAGAAGAAGAAGAAGAAGAAGAAGAAGAAGAAGCAGCCGAAGAAGAAGAAGAAGAAGCTGAAGAAGAAGAAGAAGAGGAGGAAGAAAGAGAAAGAAGAAGAAGAAGAAAGAATAAAAAGGGAAGAGAAGAGAGAGAAGAAGAAGAAGAGAAGAAGAAGTAAAAGAAGAAGAAGAAGAAGAAGCAAGAAGAAAGAAGAAGAAGAAGAAGAAGAAGAGAAGAAGAAGAAGAAGAAGAAGAAGAAGAAGAAGAAGAGAGAGAAGAAGGCAACAGAAAGACGAAGCAGAAGAGCCGAAGAAGAAGAAGAAGAAGAATCATCGCTAGCTAGCCAGCCTTTACCGAAGGTGTGGCTTCTACCGCAGCAAGATGTCAGATTAAAGTGAGACACATAAAAACTGTGCCTCCTAATTCAGGAGTTTTTGGGGATTCATGAAAAAAGATGGATCTAAGTAAGTCAACTGGGTATATAAGTAAAGTTTATGAAGTAACGTGTCGCTCCACCCTTGTAGTCTTTCCTTAACTTGACAGATAAAGTTGTTTTTATTCCCATAAATATAATAACATCGTTATCATGATTATTTTTGGTCCAAGATAACGGTGAGGCGTAAATCTGACATCATGAAAGCCTTAAACAAATATTCCCTTTCTTTTCCAACATAAAACATGCATCCAAGTAGACACCAATGAAAAAAGCCATATGGAAAAAAAGAAAGAACATTTCATTCAGGAACAAGAACAACACTTGAAGGTCATTTATCTGCCAGTTTTCATTGTTCTTAAATATAATGAGTACACAGCAGAGGAGGGGGGATAACACTGGAGGACAGCTGCAGAGAAATAATGCCATGAAGAACTGAGAAGAGGGGGAGGACCGAGGTGAGAAGGCGACAGACAGAAAAGGAGAGAAACAACAAGAACATGGTGGACTGACACTGAGACGGCTCCCGGTGTTAACGTGACGGGGAGTGAAGATCACATGCTGCCACACCACAGTTTCACCTTTTGCTCTCATTATCAGTCTGCAGAGAAGAGAGAGTTCATCACAAACAAAGAAACAGGAAGCTGAGTCTTTACTTCCTGTCCTTTGTGTGAGATATATACCTGAGTGTTTACAGGCACAAACTCCAAACAGCTTCTGAAGCTTCACACAAACAACAAGCTGAGCTGATAGACCAGACCGGTATTTTCTTTCCAACACCTCCAGTAAAAAAAGAGAAGCCCCTCCTCTTTCTGACCCTCCATCCATGGATGCGCTTCTCTCCCTCTTTGTCTTCCAGCTGTCCTGTTTGCCCTCCTTCTCTCTATCCTCTGGACTAAACTGTGATCCAAGAGGCACAAGCCAGACCTCCTGAGGTTCAGCATCTGACTGTCTCCAAACCTGTCAGGAACTCACAGTGGGAACCTCGGGAGCTATCCAGGCAGCAGATGAGGAGATAGATTTTGCATTTCATGCCCGGCACACTGACTGGCAGCTGTCGGGTATTTGAACGTCCTGTATCTGGTTATATCCTTTGTTTAGGCAGAGATAAATATGAACACTCCACTTCACAACCATAAAAGTGTCTCTGCAGGCTACTCTATCCTCAGCTTTATGCTATCACAAACATTTATTTGACTTCTGTTTGTGTCCTAGCTGCAAATAATGACCTCGGACCTCCTGGAGCTAACAAGCAGGGCATCACTGTGATTTGCATCAGCAACACATGGCCCATAAAGCTCGTCTACTTATCGCAGCCCGCCTCAGACATGCATACATACATGAAACAGCAGGCGGGGGAGGACGTGCACGCAGAAACATACACACGCCACATCCTATTAGCATGCATCCTGCACCTGTACGCGCCACGGGCAGCGGTGTTTGAAAGTAAATTGGCGGAGAAAGTGGTAAAGGATGTTAAGACTACAAAGAGGCACTGAGTGGCGGGAATGTGAGGAAGAAAAGAGTGGAATAACAGAAAGAGGAAGAATTGAAGCGGGCCATGACAGCAGCTTGAAAAGGACCGACTGTGTCAGCAAATGATTAGAAGAATAGGAAAAATGAGGCACATCTGGGATGATCAAAGCAGCGAGGAGAAGGTGAGGATGAGAGAGTGAGGAGCGTTAAGAGGTGGGGGAACGGTAGAGAACAGAAATAATGACTTTGAAAGGAAATGTTATGCTATATAAAAAGACCAAAACCAATGCATTATTCCTCTCTTAGTGCTTTCTGACTTCTCTATGCTATCTCTGGAGCTGAGCACAAACCAGCAGAGCAGAGCATAAACAAGCTTTACACAAAAGACTGAAATACATCACCTACAAACTAAAAAAAGAAGAGCAAACGCTTCAGAGCTTAGAGAGTAAAGCAATGCTGAAGTGCTTTAAACTTGCAGTCTTCTTTATGACCAGTAGGGGGCGACCGTGCTGGTTGGAAGAAGAAAACCAGACTGTTAAAGGCACATGAGTTGATTCTGGTGGATGAAGACTGCATTTCCCATGAGCACCATCACTCACTGTCATAAAGATGTGGCTCTTGTTGTGGAACTCCTCACGAGTTAGGGCCTGTGTCCACTAATCGCGTTGTTTTGCTTTTGCATTGGCAGCCCTTATGATTTGAAAACTAATGTAGTTCCAGTGTTTTTGCACTCATCATCCTAAGCTCAAAAAAGTCCTCTGCACCAGATGTTCTTTGTTAGTGAGGTCAAAGAGCTCTGAGTTTAAAAGCTCAACTTTTGGAATGACTGTCTCTTGCCAGAGCAAAAAAACGCTATTAGTGGACCAGGCCCTTAATCATTTGAATCACAAGTTTGGGGTTTCTTCAGAACAGTTTTGGGTGAAATAGGTTAAAAAAAAATCTGGTGCGCTTCAGGACATGGCTAACTTGTGAGTGACACTCCAGGTGAACTGGATATATTCATCCTCCCTTCCAAATATGGCGGTATCGGCTTCAAAACAAAGCAATAAGTGATGTCACTTCCTTTGTACAGTTGTGATATCATCTTGAAAAGCTTGTAAACAGTTAGTAGTTGCAAGCTGTGAAACCAGACAATGGCTGTTTTCGAAACCACCTACTATACTATTAGTATGTTCAGCTTGGCCAAAACTCAGTATGTAGCATGTGAAGAAGAGCAAAATCTGCAGTACGCCAAAACTACCCGGATGTCGTACTGATTAGGGAACATTTCTCAGTATGGCAGCGATCCGGCCTCCCTCATGTACTGTTTCCCACAATGCACAGTGCTAACGTTCTCCTTCTTATTTCCATATATACAGTAGGCACTTAGTTCTTATGTGCATTATCGCCACCTACTGGACCAAACGTTTAACAGTCCGTTACATTAACAGTGAAACAATGCGAAATAAACACCAGTGAATCCTGTCCTTCCAGTTCTCAGAGGTTACTGTTCAGTCTGTGAAAATTAGTAAATTCCATTCACCACGCTTAAAGGGGACATATCACGCTTTTTCATCAATATATATTGGTCTAAGAGGTCCCCAAACATGTCTTTAAAGTTATGCTCAAAAAAAACACACTTTGAAATAAGATTTTGGTCTGTCTGAAAAACCCTCTTCTTCAGCCCTCCTCAGAACACTCGGTTTTCTCTCTGACACGCCCCCTCAGGAAGTGGATGTGCCTCGGCTCTCCAGCACTTGATCTAATGTTTACATGTTGGCTGAATATAACACCGCTGCTCACAGATAGCGTTACTTCAACCCTCTGAATCTGATCCTGACTGAGAGGCGCCTGCAGCAGGACCTTTCTGAGGATTGGTCACAGATTAGTGTTTCTTGTTGTTTTATTTATCAGTATGTAGACGTGTGTCTTGGTAAAAGCTACGAACATGTATGCTATGTGGCTATGCTAACTAGCGCTAGCACTTATCCATGATAAATAAAATCATCCACTAGATCTTCAAATCTGAGACGTGGGGAGTAAAACCGATCTCTGCCAGAAAGGCAGCGGGACCTTTTATGAAGGATTGGTCACAGATTCTGTCACTTGTTGTTTTATTTGTCAGTATGTCGACGTGTGTCTTGGTACACAGCTACAGCTACAGCTACAGCTACAGCGATGAACATGTAGCTATGTGGCTATGCTAATTAGCGCTAGCACTTATCCATGATAAATAAAAATCATCCACTAGATCTTCAAATCTGCAGACGTGGGAGTAAAACCGACCTTTGTGTTTAGTAAGACAGCCTACAACTAGCATGCCCTCCCTCCTAATCTCCTTGTTAGCACACATTTGTGCAGGTAATGAAAAACGAAGGAGGGATTCAGTACTATTTTATACAGTCTATGGGCTGAACAAGCTCCGAGCTCTGACTCCGTGACAGACCGATATTGTTGTTACGTAACAAAAACACGAAGTCTGAAACGCTCGTTCACACACATTTACAGAAAGGTGGAGAATCAGAACAGGGGCAGAATGGATTTTTTTCATTCTCGGGGGGTTTGTAGACAGGGACACATATTTCAGGTAGAGAACCATTAAAAAGTCCATTTTGCATGATAGGTCACCTTTAACTTTTCAAATCCTAAGTGATGCTAAAGAGCAGTTTCTCTATCAGCTTGGCCGTTTACTTCCGCTTTCCGAAACCGGAAATTCAGTGACCTCTGGCCCAGCGTACTGCAACACAGATCGAACAGAACAGTCATACTACATACTAAATGTCCCCCAGTAGTACTCAGTATGTAGTATACAGTACCTACTGCCTACTACATTAGTAGGTAGTATGTAGCAGGCCGTTTCCAAACAGCCATGATTTCCTGTGAAAGAAATCTCATCATACTTTCTTTATATTGTGACTGTATCACTCATCGGGAGCCTTTGCATTGGAAAGTATCAAACCAGGTTACCCCTCAGAACGGTTTCAGGCATAAAAAATGAGTAAGAATTGTCGCTCTTATTGTTGATGGTTTTGTTTGCTTTTGTAGATCATAAAAAGTCCTGACAGGGGCTTTAAATCAAAGACTGTTTGATTTAAAAAAAACATTAGTGTCATCCTGCAAAGCACCATCATGAGTCGACTGTTTTTTTTATTCCATCTTCATAAAACCTCACCACTCTGAGCTCACCTGCACTGACAGTCCTCTGTGTTTTGATGTTCACGTTGAAGTAAGTCAATTATCCTGCCTCTGCGTTTGTTTCGAGAGAGAAACATGAAAAAGAACAACAGTACTGCTTTCTGGTGTAAACTGAGGACAGCTCTGCCGGCTCACAGCCAAACACGGAGCTTTATAAGAACTGACTGCTGTCAGACAGTCAGCGCCTGACAGTGGTTGAATGAAGATTTATTGGCCTGCGAGGTGGGGCAGGTGCCACAGAGGTTTAGTCAGTGCTGTATTTAGCCTGACTGAGATGTGGCTGGAGCGGTGATTGTGTACGTGTGGAGGATACATACAGCAAAGTGTGGAACAGGATATATTTAGCTTCAAAACGGGGGGATGGGAGCAACAAGCTGTGGACTACTCTAAATTCCAGCACAGATACTTCCGGGGAGGTTTGAAAAAAATTAATCCTTACCTAAACCTAACAAGGATTTATGTTATTGATGACATGAGACCCAGTTTAGACCCAGCATCCTGACACAGGTGCATTATAGAACTCATTTACCTATGTACCATCTCATATTGATACACTCAGTGGTGACATATTTTTTTTAATTATCTGTCTGTCTATTAAGTCTTTTACTTTTTATTTAATTAATTTTGACTTACTCATAAAAAGTAGGAATGTTCCGGAGTGACAAATTTCCAAAATTCAACTAACTGACTCCTAGAGGGAAGAAAAGACTCCCTCATTTAACACAGATAAACACAGGGTCACAGAGTCTGGAGGTAAACAATGTCAGATTGGTTTACCAAGTATGCCTAACATTAGCAGAGTTAGCACCACCAGCCTGTGGCCCTCCTTGCAGGTTTACATCTACATGCCTGTGCTGGTTAGGCTTTGTTCTGGTAAAGTGGTTATATGCCAGTTTAACCAGACAAAGCCTAACCGATCAATGACGATGACAATAATTAGAGAGCAGGAAGGCAGGTGGCCAATATATAATGCTGATGTATGTTTGTTTGTTTTTTAAATAAAAAAAATCAAAATAACATCCATTATTCCACGCACATTACAATCTAATATACATGGTTATTTTATGTTTGAATGGAATACCAACATACATTGAGTTACATTCTAGATTTCAACTTGAATATGAATAAAGCTAATATTAATTTTACAAGCAGTATTAAACTGCATTGTTTTTAATACATCGTAAAAGATTTATATTAAACAATAGCCAGTTACTGTTTTAGATTTGACATCAATCGAACCATCTTCATTTATAATATAGCACCAAATCACAACAAATGTTATCCCAAGATACTTTACAAACACAGCAGGCCTAAGATTGATTGATTGATGTCAAATCTAAAACAGGTACTGACTGTGTTTTAATATAATGACATGCTGTCATTGAGGATGGGAAAAACATCGTCATTCAGCAAAGATGATGTTGCAGAATGTGGAATACAGAATGGTAAAATGGACATAAGGGAAAACGCTAACACTGTTGGACTGCAGTCACACTGACGAGGCTGCCTGCAGTGTCTGCAGACACTATTTATTTGTTTGTTTAATCGGCCTCAGGAGCGCAGGTCATTTCACAATGCCAATTTGATGATCGTTACAGTTGTACTTTTTATATTAATAAACCATTAAGTATCTAATGTTTTGCTTTGGATGATTATGAGAATTATTTGGATTAAAAAAAGGAGAAGAAGGGATCAGTTCTACAATTATAATGTGTTGCAGTTTGGGATTGTTCGGGACATCACAGAGCCGAAGTGAAACTCTTAAATTATTGTTTTTGGACAAAAAAGTTAGTGAATGAAACTTCAGTAGTAGGTTTGCAATGATGCAAAAGTTTGATGTGTTAGAAAATATCAACATATAACATACATTTTGCTATCATTATGTCGCTTTCATGACCCAAAACTAGTCCTTGTGGTTCAACAAATATTTAATCATAACTTCACTATATAAAAAATACAAGATGGGAGGTATGTTAATGTACATGGTAATATTAATGTCAATTTTTCATTTTGCTCATCCTTATTGTAACTACTATTGTAAGTGATGAGTTTTAATTACATATCATAGCATTACATGATATAATGATATCAAAGCAAACTACTAAGAAGACATTTTCATATGTTACATTATTGTTATTATTAGTCAGTGTTACAGGGAGCTTCAGAGGAGGCTGGGAGGCTGTAACACTAATAAAACCTGTCTGTGCAGGTTAAAGCTCTCATTTGCATACACAGCACCTGGATTTCTCAAGTCTCTCTGTCAGAGCGGCAACACTTCCTGGCCTTGCAGTGAGTTAGTTATAAGAGTCAGAGTGTTAAGTCACCATTTGAATAGGTAAGAGTTTGAAAATCACACACAGTGACTGTTCAGTGATAGTAAAGACAATGAAAATGTATTGATTATCACTGTATGGTCATGCTAGAACTTTAAATGAGACTTTTTGAGACACTATGACTTCATCAAGGCTTATTTTTGTAGCTTCTTCATCCGAACATTTAGCATATCCTCACAGCAAACAAATAACACATAATACCTGCTGTTTCATGATGAGTGTTTGTTATAGGGCTGGTTTGGATCTCAAACATGGATGAACTCATTCTTTGTCTCAATTCCAATTTTATCCAGTAAAAAATCAGAGAAATATTGAAATGATTTATTCTTTATCCAGCCAGGAAATTAAAAAATGCTCCTACACACACAAATCTAGAAGGCAGCAAAATAAAAGCATCATTTTGTTTCCTGAGCTGTTTAACATCCACCCACTGTTGAGTAGATAATTACAGCTCCTCCATTTCCCATCATGCATTGTTTGGGATTCTTGTTCATAGCACACTCAAAGATGAAGTTTATTGTTTTAATGCTCGTGTTGTACTGGTTGAGTGTGGTCAGATTCGACCTTTTTACAGCATTTACACACTACAACACAATAACAACAAGGTCACAGACAAAACGCTCTGAAATATTTCATTATATTTCAAACATTTCAATCTTCAGTTCTTTATTTGTCCAAAGTCTGAATGTCAGGTTACAGCAGCGTTTCAGGCTCATGTTGGTGCTGCTTCATCCTTTAGTTTCAGCGGCTTCAGCCCTGATCTGTATTATCACAGAGCCAGAGTTATAGCTTTTCTGACGTGAGAATTACAACTTAAATATGTAACACATCATATCAACCTCACGGTGCTCTGCAACTATTAAAAAATATTGCTAGTATTGAAGATATCAGTCTTTTGTGTATTTACAGTCAAAAAGAATCATTTGAACTTCCATCTGGATTTCAGTTTTTCTAATGACATTTTAATATCAGTAAACGTTTGATACTGTGGGACACAAACTGTTTGGACATTATTCCCTGAATATGAATGTTTTAATGAGATACTGTAAATATTTATGCTTAAATCTGTTCTCTGTTTTCACAGGTAGAAGAGAGTTTGTCCAGAGGCTGAAACTTGAAGGGACACTGAATGTACACGATGGCTGCGTAAGTGCCTCAAACGTCAATGTTTGTTTCTTTGCTTATGTCTCCAAAGCCTACTACTTCATTCATACATGGACGTAGTTTTGTGACGTCACCTATTTATTTCTGTAGAGGAGTTTTGAAGCTTATTTTTGGACGGAAATTATGATAACACCTATAGCAACCAAGCCGCAACCTCCGGTCTCAAACTATGAAGCCCATGTGGAAGTGTTATAAACTGCAATTCATCGAGAATCCGCTTGAGGCTGGCTGCAGAAACACTGGAAAGCACATAGACTACCAATTAAAAAAAGATGAGCTTTGCAGCATTAATAAACATGTTTACAGCCGGGTTCAAAAAAACGGCTTGCCTCTACGTCGCTGATTTCTCTATCGGCACACACTGTACGGGGGGTGAATTTTTTTTCTAATGCAACAGTTCAGAAGGACATGACTGACTTGACTGAGAGGTGGGAACACTGTAGCTGTTGGCATGAGGCTCAAACTCCGCCTCTTTACCTCACACTAAATTTGGTTGAGTTCAGCATTTCTAATATGGCTCCTGCCGACGATTGGACGTCACGGTTACTACGTCCATTATTTATACAGTCTATGCTAGCAACCTGGCAGTCAACCTAGCAAGACGCAAAGACGCTGAGTTGAGGTGGGACCTTAGCCTCCTTGCTAACAGCTAGAGTGTGCCCGCCTGTCAGTCAAGTTAGCTGTGCCCTTAATTGGGCAAAACTTGTATGTTTATTGTTCGAAAAATAACGAGTGTTACAGAAATTCACCCCCGTAAAGTGAACCGATAGAAAATTAGCTCTTAAGACCAAAACTGTTTTTGTACCAGGCTGTAGACAGATTTATTTCTGCCAGAGAGCTGGCTTTTCTGAATGGGTGTGTATGTCGCTTCCGGTGCTTCTGCAGCCGGCCTCAGGCAGACGCTTGATGAATTGCAGTTTATAACACTTCTGCATTAGCTTCATATTTTAGGTTGCCATTGCTCTTCAGCTGCTAGTTTAAAACAGGAGTTCCCAATGTGTGGGTCGGGTTCTGTTTTCCAGAATGTTTATTTTTTAAGTAATCTAAAATGGCATATTGTACACATTATTGTAAAAATATCAACAAAAATAGTAGTTCAATTTGAAATGAACCTTGCAAATTAAAATGTTGAGTGAAGCATCAGTAGCAGCAGGTAAATTCAACAGTGCAGGAAACACAGATACTTATGCATGTAGGTAGGATAATTTTCCTCAGACCAGCTAAATGAAGCAACATTTAATCAGTTTGAGAGACAGTGGGGGTTGCACAGGTATTTTGGGGGTTGTGGTCTGCAAAGTTTGGGAATCCTTGGTTTAAAATACAAGGCCCAGGATCCTCATTGACACTGACTCCTCCCCTGTCATATAAACATGTTATATCATATTATTATAAAGTCTCCATATATGACACAATGTGTTTCATGAACCTTCGTTTTAGAGTAAAACCCTGAAAATTCTGCCACGTTGATTCACTTCTTCAACAAATAGATTAAATTAAAACATTTTCTGATTCATCTCTCAGCATGTTTCTCTGTTAAGCACCAAGTCAGACTCCTCAAACCCACCTCATCCTGCTGGATACACTGAGCCTGATTCGTGTGCTGAATCCAAACAAATATAAATCTTAATGTCAATCGCCTTTTGCAACATGGTGCCACTTTTTCTCAGTCAGCCTTTGAAGCCTCAGTATCTGACAGACAGCAGCTCGCTGACCCCGGGCCAGGTGGTTTAATGCCTCTGAGAAACCCGAAGCTGACACAACAGTCACACGTCCTGTCACACTATCGGCCCACACCGGCCGTCACTTCGTCCCGAACACCAAAACAACATCAGCAAACAGGTCCCAGAGGAGCGGTGGGTTCATGTCTGCAGAGTCTGAGCAACACGTACTGCTGCAGTTAGAAGGGTTTGAGGAACATTTTGATTTCATCCATGAAACTAAGGAAGTAGCTGTATCATGCAATCAGTATAAAGGAACATTACCACATATCCAGGATGTCGCTTTTATTACATTATACCTAACCTGACTGTTGGTTAAGGCTGGGATTTTTTTTGGTGTGTGTTGTGGCTTTTTATTCTTCCATACGATCTAAGATACTTGGCTGTTCTAATTCGTACTTTTTGATCAGGTCACTGTCTGAATCTGCTTGTCAACATCATCATACCTGGGGCGTTAGATTGAGCTCCACCAAAACACACAAACTGATCAAATCTGAACCGGCTTCAGATGATTGGCCACCTCTCCAAAATCGATTTAAACCTTTCCTTTTTTTTTATGATTTGAAATATATTCGTTTTTACAAACATTCAAATAAAGACACACAAATAATGAGAATAAAATAAAGAATAAAACAAAAGAAAAGACAGAGCAGAACAAAAAACAACAAAAAAAACTATTATAATTCAGACAAGAAACATAAATTTGACGGATTATTTACAGCAAAAAACAGTGAACATAACTACTCTACTAATGAGAGAAACATATCATTCTTTATGCATACCAATATACACAAATTCATAATTATGCACATAGGCACATGTATATGTACACATATTAAAGAAAATTGAAATAAATAAATACATAAATAACATTCAAATTTTCAAAAAAGATTTCAAACCTTTCCAAAGGAAGAGCTTGGATGTCAGTTTGCAGGAGGTTGAAAATAAATAGATACCTATGATAATCGAGGGATCTTTACAGCAGGGTCGTTTCACTGATCTTGTTCGAGTGAATGTATGAAAATAAAGAGTAAGGATGTGATTATGAAGCTGCAACAAACTGGTCCTCAAAGTGAAGTATCCAGAGTCTTGATGAAGTGGTAAATGAATGTGTGGGCTGAATTTGATGTTTAACGGTTGTTCAGATAATGAAAAGACAGACACAGACTCTCCTTTAGAGTCAGGTCACACTTTTGGAAAGTTGGTTCAGTACCAAGCGGCAACTCCAGTATAAAATATGAGTCCAGTGTGGAAGTGCTAAAAACTGCAGTTCATCTGGGATCCGCTTGAGGCTGGCTCCGGAAGTACTGGGCACCACATACACACCAATTTAAAAATCCGATCTTTACAGCAGAAATAAACATGTTTACAGCCTGGTACAAAAGACAAGTGTAGTCTGAATAGCTCATTTCTGGATCGGCACACACTGTACGGGGGGTGAATTTGTTTGTAATGCTGCAATTTCGAAGATATTGAGATTACGAGTCTTCCAATGAGAGGCACAGCTGACTTGATTGACAGGCAGAACACTGTAGCTGTTGGCTAGGAGGCTCAAAGCCCGCCTCTTTACCTCACAATCACTAGACAGCAGCAATATGGCTGCCACTGACGATTGGCCTCAAAACAGCACTTCAGCACAGATGGGTGACATCACGGATACTACGTCCATATTTATACAGTCTGTGCTCAGTACTCAAGGCTTTGGATCGGTTATGTTCAGTAACCTCTACCACCAGTGACACATTTTCTCATTGTTTATTAATGGAGCTTCTTATCTTCAACTTGATTTTCTCATGTAAACTTTATAGGAAGCCTGCAGTGGAAACTATTTTATATACAGTATGATACAAAAAGGAACCCCCAAATGCAAAAAAAGTAGAACAATTAATCAGGACTGAATGAGTGTTCAGCATTTGATCTCAAAGAAGTGTCCAACCACTGACTGGATCATCTCAAGAGTTGTCAGTGAAGAAATCTGTCTCTGGATAATCCCATTTCTTATCTCTGTGCAGGTCAACACTATTTCCTGGAATGACACGGGGGAATACATCCTGTCAGGGTCAGATGACACGTTTCTGGTCATCACCAACCCCTACAACAAAAAGGTACATCTTATTTTCAGTTCAAAGATTTAACTCGACTAATGTCATATTCAAAATAAAAACAAATGAAGCAAATGATTTAATTGGCATGCATTGCTATTTGAGAGTGGTGGAGAAAAAAAGCACTCGTGGAGACCTGTCACTCAGCCGCAGCCCCCAACTGAGCGTCTCCGCTGTGCGCATCACCTTCAGTCAGCTGATTCACATTGAATCATGCTTTAAACTTAAAACACCTCCCTAATAGCTGAACGAAATATAAGACCACATAATGAACAAAACGTGTGTTTAAAAAAAAGCATCAAAATGTTGCCTCAGTTTTTGGTCACTTTGTGGTGTCTTTGAGCAACTCTAATCACCGTGTCACTCCATCCTCCATCCCCTTGGCTCTGTAGCAGTGAGTGAGTGAGCCTCAGTCATGAGGGATACGCTCACTTTGCAGTTAAGAGGTGCCGTCTGCTTTAATAGTTAATTATTAAACCCTGAATATAAGACGGTCCAAATTTCCTCCGATGTATTTCAAGGATAAAAACTCATCTTATTTATTATATTCTAGTCAATACGGTATTTTAGGTCAGTCAATATCTTTTTGTAATTTTAAGAAGGACTTGGAGACAAACAGTGAAGAAGAGCACCCAGCTTCATTCAGCCATCACATGTGTTTGGTTTTCTCTCTCAGGTCAAGAAGTCAATACGTTCAGGTCATCGGGCAAACATCTTCAGCGCTAAGTTCATGCCCCACACCAACGGTCAGGAGATCATCTCGTGCTCAGGCGACGGCATCATCTACTACACACACACTGAGAAGAGTCCAGAGTACAACAGACAGTGTCAGTTCACCTGCCATTATGGGACAGCCTACGAGGTACTGAACAGGTGACTCAAAGGAATACACATAGTCCTCTCACAGTTTCTGCCTCCTTACTTCTTCTTTTCTTCCTTCAGATTATGACGGTACCAAACGACCCCTACACATTTCTGTCGTGTGGGGAGGACGGCACGGTGCGGTGGTT